>NW_027062608.1:206907-262550 GCF_032884065.1 Artemia franciscana
ATTGTGAGCGTGGGCAAAAAGATCACGTTGATTTTGGAAACCACCCATTTCAAAAGAGCTATTTATTCTAATTGAACGGTCTCTGTGATTAAGGGGTCATTATTAAAGAATTGAAGCAAAATTCAAGCTGTAGTGTAAAGAACGAGGCATTGTCGAGGGAACAAACCCCCTCATATAAAAATACTGTGATCGTATATTAATAAAAATAAACGAATATAGAAGTTGTTATGCAAGTAATGTATATTTATTACTAAAAAGAACGTTCGTAAATAAAATTAAAAGTTCCAGTGGCCTTTTTTAGTAACCAAGAAATTGGAGGTCAACTAGGCCCCTCTCTACCGCCTCATTTTCTCAAAATCGACCGATCAAAACATTGAAAAAGCCATTTAGCCAAAAAAACAAAAATTAAGATACGAATTTCGTTTTAATGGTTCATATACGATGAGCCAAAATCGAAACCTGCATTAGTTTTTTAACTGAGAGGAAGGAGCTATATTACAACTTAAAACGAGCATAAATTATTTCGTATATAAAAGGGGCTATCCCCTGCTCAAAGCCCCGCTCTTTACGCTAAAGTTACACTCTTTATCACAGTCCTACT
Organism: Artemia franciscana; assembly: GCF_032884065.1. Classification (NCBI taxonomy): domain Eukaryota; kingdom Metazoa; phylum Arthropoda; class Branchiopoda; order Anostraca; family Artemiidae; genus Artemia; species Artemia franciscana. The sequence continues at coordinate 207,509 of NW_027062608.1, forward strand.
TTTAAAACAATAAAAAAATTAAATATTAAGAGCAGGGTGTTGAGGAGGGGATAGCCTCTTTCATATACGAATTAGTTTCTGTTCGTTTTAAATTTTATAATGCTCCTTACTTTCAGTTAAAAAAAACTCTTTTTCTTTTATTTAATTGATTGCATAAGATGATCTTGAGGGTTGAATTATCAAATGCTCTTTTTTTCTAACGTTCTTTAAAATAATTTTTTTTAATCTATCCTAGCTTGTCGTGTAAAGATTAGGATTCTAATGTTTTAGATTTTCATTATTCTTTCGGTAAATGTTTACTTTTGTTTCAAGTGCTCTAAAGTGCGTATTACTGCATATAGCAAGATTCTGATTTTTGCATTTCGTTTCTTTGTCATTGTTAGAGATGCGCATCCATTTCTTAGCTTTCTAAAACCCCCCTCCAACGAAACTAAAAATCCATAAGGTGGCCTTCCTTACAGGTAACATTACCTATAGAGTGAAGCGTAATAGTCCATGAGCCCCGCGGGCAGTGGAGTGAGGTCTGTATTTTATATTTATTCAGTTGAAATACGTCATTTTTTTAAATTTTTCAGAATTACCCCCCCCCCCCAATAAAGCGGATCCCTTCCAATTATGTCATTCACGTATCTAAGACTTCTGTTTATTTTTCCCACCAAGTTTCATCCCGATCCCTCCAATCTAAGCATTTTCCATGATTTTAGGTTTCCCCCCTCCAAATTCCCCCCAATATCACCAGATCCGGTCGGAATTTAAAATGAGAGCTTTGAGACACGATATCCTTCTAAATATCAAATTTCATTGAGATCCGATTACCCGTTCTTAAGTTAAAAATGCCTCATTTTTTCTATTTTTCAGAATTAACCGGCCCCCCACTCCCCTCCCCAGATGGTCAAATCGGGGAAAACGACCCTCTGGTACACATTATCACGCCTAATGGTTTTTCAACCTCTTTCCCAATTAAAATAACTTCATAAGTTAAAAATGACCATTGTCTTTGTTTGAACAGCGGAAACTTGCATTTCATTGGCAGATTGCAATGTTCCATAGTAATTCCCATTCTGTGGCACTCAATGGCTAGAAAATAGCACCCTATGGCGTGCATTATAAATATTTTAAGACATTTTCCTACAAAAAAACTGTTTACACTAGAAATGGATGGTCAAATCGGGGAAAACGACTATTTCTAATTTAATCTGGTCGGTTCCCTGATACGCCTGCCAAATTTCATCATCCTAGCTTACATGGAAGTGCCTAAAGTAGCAAAACCGGGCCCGACAGACAGACAGACCAACGGGATTTGTGATTTCTATATGTCACTTGGTTAATACCAAGTGCCATAAAAACACTGATATGAGTATGCTACTATCCATCATACAGCTAATATAAAATAGCATAGTTTATATATAGAGAAAAAATCCTCAATTAGTCATTATTGATGGCTAAAACTGATGAAATCATATATACAAGAATCTTTAAATTTTCCAGCCAGTTGGCTATTGGATCTCATCTCTATTTAAATTTCAGCCCGAATTAGACAACTAGTTTGTAAATAATCCAATTTTTTAGGCTATACGCTATTAAATTAGCTAACTAGTTGGCTATTAACATCCAGCAAACTATTATAAACTTTGGTTTAAAATAGCTAACTAGTCAGCTATCAATAAAGTTTCTAAAGTTTCATATGTATAGATTAGCCAACCAGTTGGCTATTAGAAACTTCTGAATAAATTTCTTTCTAATAAATTTCTTAATAAACTCTCCTCAAACTCCTTAACAGATTTAAATGTCCTAAATCGTATTGTTTGTGGATTTTTCTCTCAAATGAACCGAGCCCAAAGGAACCGAACCCTGTGGTTCATTCATATTATTTCCATTATTTTAGCTAGGAGGTAACTAAAACGAGTTTATTTTTTAAATTTTAACTTTAAATTAAATATATGTAAAAATTTACATATTGTACCATGAGAGATTTATAGAACATAAGTTACATAAGACATGATTATAAAGTTGTTAATACACTAAAATAATCATAGAAAGGGATCAGTCTGATTAATTATAAATGGGAATTATTTAAATTTTATTGGTATCATGGCCATAGAGATGGCTAAAAACTAGTAAAGAACAAGTCATGCACATATTGGGCTAAATTTGATTCCCCATCCTCTGAATTATCTGGGTTGTAGCAGTAGCTAGCAACCTAGTAAGAGGCAATCAGGCAATTCATGCGAAGTTCCTGCCTGGGATCAGGGTCGTGTCCTAAAGTTTTTAAAAACTACTCGATTTCTTCGCTTTTTCAATATGGGTATGAAAAATCTTAATCTTAAGACGGTATTCATTACTGCCATAGCATCGGGTCGTCAAAGGACTGCATTATTCCATTAGTTCTAGACATTTAAGGTAGACCTTGAATGTGTAGAACTGCATTATATTGATTAAACTTTATTAGCTGATGCATGTTTTTAATTCGCAGGCGAATTGAATCATCTTGTGGACCGTGCGGGGATATGTGTACTCCCGCCCAGTGCAGAGTAGGTTTGAACTGGTATGAAAGGGTGAGTAATAGTTTACTTAATGAATTGCTTACCTTTGCTTAATATAATAGATTTGCTGTAAATTTTTAACTTCTTAATTCATCATTAGTTCAAATCTTTTAGCGTGAACAAATATTTCTCTCTGATTTTTTTTTTATATATAGAAAAACGCTTACAACAGCATAAAGATGATATCTCCAAATCTCTAAATTCTAATATTGCTAATCTAAATTACTAACATTAATCAATTCTAATATTACTTCGGGTAATATTTAATAAATGCTCACTACACAAATTTAATTAAAACAATCTTACAAAACATTATAGAAAACCAATAGACACTAAATCAGAACCAGGGCCATAAAAATGTCCTTCAAAGTTTGATGTAGAACCTTTGTTTTTCAAACAGTTCGTGGTAACAAACTGTAGTAAGGAGCGACCCGGCTCAATAGTAACCAAAAGTCTAAAAAATTGAATTTTGATATCAATAGCTACATCAAAAGAATCGAATTTTAATGCTGATTTTAAATATATAAATTTCATCAAGTTTAGTCTTACCCGTCAAAAGTTAAGAGCCTGAGAAAATTTGCCTTATTTAGGAAAATAGGGGGTTACATCCCCTAAAAGTTGTAGCATCTTAACGAAAATGACATCATCAGATTCAGCGTATCAGAGAACCCTACTGTAGAAGTTTCAAGCTCCTATCTACAAAAATGTGGAATTTTGTATTTTTTGCCAGAAGACAAATCACGGGTGCGTGTTTATTTGTTTTTTTTTCTTTTCTTTTCCCCAGGAGTCAACGTATCGACCAAGCGGTTCTAAAATGTCGCAAGAAGGCTCATTCTAACGGAAATGAAAAGTTCTGGTGCCCTTTTTATGTGCCCCAAAAAATTGGAGGGCATCTAGGCCCCCTCCCACGCTCATTTTTCCCCAAAGTCAACGGATCACAATTTTGAGATAGCCATTTTGTTCAGCATAGTCGAAAACTATAATAACTATGTCTTTGGGGATGACTTACTCCCCCACAATCCCTGGGGGAGGGGCTGCAAGTTACAAACTTTGACCAGTGTTTACATATAGTAATGGTTATTGGGAAGTGTACAGACGTTTTCAGGGGGATTTTATTTTGTTTGGGGGGTGGGTCTCAGGAGAGCGGGCTAGGTTGGAGGATCTTTTCTTGGAGGAATCTGTCATGGGGGAAGAAAATTCAATGACATGGGCGCAGGATTCTCTAGCATTACTATAAGAAAACAATGAAAAATAAACATAAAAACATTTTTTCAAATGAAAGGAAGAAGTAGCATTGAAACTTAAAACGAACAGAGATTATTACGCATATGAGGGGTTCTAAAAATACTTTAGCATAAAGAGCGAGGTATTTAGGAGAAGATAAATACCTTGCTCTTTATGCTAAAGTATTTTTATAATTTCAACTATTTATTCTGCGGCCTTTCTGATTCAGGTGTCATTCTAAAAGAATTGGGACAAAACTTACGATTTAGTGTAAAGATCGAGGTATTAACGAGGGTACAAACCCCCTCATATACATAATAAAAATATAAGGTTATGAAAGTTTGTTACGTAAGTTAATTCTTAAGTTACGTATATTTTTTACTAATAAAAACATTCGTTAAAAATTAAAAGTTCTAGTTGCCTTTTAAAGTAACCGAAAAATTGGAGGACAACTAGGCCTCCTTCTCCACCCCTTATTTCTCAAAATCGTCTGATCAAAACTAAGAGAAAGCCATTTAGCCAAAAAAAAGTACTAATATACAAATTTAATTTTAATAATTTATGTGCGGAGAGCCAAAACCAAACATGCATTAATTCAAAAACATTCAGAAATTAAATAAAAAAAAAAAAATTTTTTTTAGCTGAAAGTAAGGAGCGACATTAAAACTTAAAACGAACAGAAATTACTCTGTATATGAAATGAGTTGTCCCCTCCGCAATTCCTCGCTCTTTACGCTAAAGTTTGACTCTTTGCCACAATTCTACTTTTTAAAACAATTAAAAGGTTTAGCGTAAAGAGCGAGGGATTGCGGAGGGGACAACTCATTTCATATACGGAGTAATTTCTGTTCGTTTTAAGTTTTAATGTCGCTCCTTACTTTCAGCTAAAAAAATTAGTTTTTTTTATTTAATTTTCTAATAACTGGTGGAATTGCCCTTTCCAAGATTACATCAAACGTGCCATTCTGCCTGCCATTTTGTCACCATTGCCATTCTGTCATGCCTGCCATTCGGTCATCATTTCACATATAGCATTCATTCAGTGAACATCTTAAACCGGATTTACTGTCACAAAGTTTTGATAAAACAAGAATGCATTCGAGGTAAATACTCCTACTTTGCATCGGACCGTTCATTTAGTGTTCAGCAAGGTTAATTTGCTGATAGATTCAGATGCCAATATTACGCAAAGTGAGTAATTAAAGGCATTTTATGTGGTAGTATATTTCTACAGTCTATTTTTTCTTGGAGTTCAATTACTATTTTGTATAATCGGCGGAAAGAGGAAGAAATAAAAATCTGACGAGTTTTTTCTCACATCCAGTCATATGGAAGGAATCTCATTGAAATCACTAGCTGATAGTTTGAGTCTAGTTTTACAAACTGTTAAAGAAAATTCAACTACGTTAAATGAGCTGAATGTTACTTTTAATGGATTTGATTAAAGGATTTCTAAGATCGAAGAATCTATATTGGAATCGAAATTGGAGGTGGAAGGTATTAAGCCTAAAGTTGATCAGCCTTGAGGTAGAAACCAACGATTCGAAAAACGACATTTATCTGCTGGTTGATAAAAATTCATTACTGAAATCGCAGTTATCTAGCCTAAGGCATACAATGATGAAGCGGGAAAGTAAAGAAACTGATAAAAATATTCTAGCATGGAACGTGACAGCGATTGATACTGTAAACGCCAAGGCGATTTTCCATAGTATAATTTCGTCATGCCTTGGAATCCATGAGGTACCCAAATACACGATAGCTGGTGTAAGCCTGAAAAAAAGCTGATCAAGGTTATCATGGAGAACAGGGAGCTGAAAGTGGCAGTTCTAAAGCAGGCTCGAAATCTTCGTAGAAAAACTATCATGGGCAATCAGAATGTTTTTCTATCCGATGATTGTCCCCCGTCTGTTCGAGAAGTTCGAAAAAAAACTTAGCTATCCGAACCAGTATTAGTGAAAAAACAGGTTTTGAAACCTGGATTGCGAGATCCATACCACCATCTCTATGTATTCTTCGCCTTAAGGAAGGGCCAGTGGAAATGTTTTTGTTTGATGAAATCCCACCAGATATTAGTAGCCTGATTCAAATGCAACGACAGCGATGGCAAGGATATGGCTGGGGCAATTCTATGGACTGGATTACATGACTGAATATTTTTTTTTCTTTTTTTGTTTGACACTTTTTGTGTTTTGATAAGAAAAAAGTATTGCTTGAATTATTTGTTGAGTTAGTTTGGTCCAGTGTAATAAAAATAGTAATAGTGACTTATATAATGGTATTTTCTGCTACAACATATATTGTCTTTTTTATTGTATTGCTATTTGTTTGTTTGTTTTCGCACCAACAGCATAGTATTAGAACAAACCCATATACTGTGAGTTTTAGTGCTTTTACTTTTCAATGGAAGATGCATGGGGGAGGAGTTCTTAGTTTTTCTTTGTTTGTTTTTTCTTCTCTTTCCCTGTTTTTTTTTTTATTTATTCTTACCTTGATCTTATTATCATTATTTATCCATACTTTGATTATATTATTTTATACTCTTCTTCCCTTATATTTTTTTCTTATACCTGTGGTCTGGTGGGCTTGGTCGTGGGGCGGAACTGCCATCCACCATGAGTAGTGGCCAGGCTTGTATCAACTCTTTGGGGGATCGTTTACTTGATTTACAAAATAATCCTTTAGATATTGAAAATATTATTAATCATTCAATTGGAAATAGAAATCAGATGAATAATGATTCTAATTCGGCTTTTAAAAGTAAGTATGTTTCGCAATTAAATGGTTCTGCCTCCTCTAAACGAGATGATATTTTCTCTGTGTTTCATCTTAACATTCAGGGACTCTGCTCGTCGTTTGATGAGCTGAAACGGATCGTTAGTGATGGAACTCCTGATGTTATAGGATTATGTGAAACTTTCCTGGATTCAAAAAAGGATATACTTCTAGATATTCCAGAATATAGGATGGAGAGGCTGAATAGGAAACAGATGGCGAGAGGTGGCCTTATGCTTTATATTGCTGATCGTCTTGCATATAATCCGAAATGATTTGAGCAGAAATGAGGAAGGAATCTTTGAATCCCTATTTATTGAGATTAAATCAATGCATAAGTATTTAGTTGTAGGTTTGGTTTATAGGTCCCCCAGTGGATCTATATTTTCGTTTTTGAAAACTCTGGAAGAAGTTTTGGACTTAGTCCAAAAACATCCCTATGAACTAATCCTTATGGGTGATTTTAACCTCAACCTGCTGGATCAAAATTCTGCTTAAAATATTGGTTTTTTGTCAATGATACTTCCTTCCGGAACTTTACCTTCAGTTTGTATACTAACCCAAGTTACAGAAACACAAGCGTCTCTTATCGATAATATTTTTTCGTCACTAGTTGTTTTAGATAATTTGGTGCTGGTTAGTGATATTTCTGATCATTTTCGCACTATTTCCCGATATAAGAGTGCTAATCAAGCGAAGCGTATAGTATCCCATCTAATCTCCCATTTTTCCGTTATGGTGATACTGAGCTAAGACTACTTAATTCTCGTCTGGCTGATGTACCATGGGGTAGTTTGGTTTCTGATTCAGATTTTAACCACTCTTTTGATTCCTTTTATGATTTAGTTAAAGAAGGAATCCTGGAAATTTGCAATCGGGGTCCAGCGCCCCATACTTCGAAAAGGATAGCACCACTGAATCCATGGATGACTCCAGGTCTCCATAAAAGCTGGAAAAGGAAACATTATTTGTGGAAACTTTACAAGGCTTCACCATCTTTAGCTCATCACGAACAATACAAGGCCTATAGGAATATATTTAATTATCTGTGTCGGAAGGCAAAGTCTCAGTATTATCATAAGAAATTTTCAGAATGTGGGAAGGATGTAAGGAAGACATGGTATTTAATTAATTCAGATCTCCAAAATGACTTGAGCAGAAATGAGGAAGGAATCTTTGAATCCCTATTTATTGAGATTAAATCAATGCATAAGTATTTAGTTGTGGGTTTGGTTTATAGGTCCCCCAGTGGATCTATATTTTCGTTTTTGAAAACTCTGGAAGAAGTTTTGGACTTAGTCCAAAAACATCCCTATGAACTAATCCTTATGGGTGATTTTAACCTCAACCTGCTGGATCAAAATTCTGCTTAAACTATTGGTTTTTTGTCAATGATACTCCCTTCCGGAACTCTACCTTCAGTTTGTATACCAACCCAAGTTACAGAAACACAAGCGTCTCTTATCGATAATATTTTTTCGTCACTAGTTGTTTTAGGGGAAGGAATTTACCATCGATTTTTAGTAGGAATATATTTAATTATCTGTGTCGGAAGGCAAAGTCTCAGTATTATCATACGAAATTTTCAGAATGTGGGAAGGATGTAAGGAAGACATGGTATTTAATTAATTCAGTTCTTAGACCTACTCCCCCTCTGCCTTCAGTTCCTTCAATGTTGAAAATCGATGGTAAAACCGTCCAAGGAGATGTAGATGTTCAGCTAGAGCTTACCTTTTATTTTGCTATAATAGGAAAGATAACTGCTTCCTCTGCAACTTCTCGTTCCGATTTCAGAGCCTTTCTTGGACCGATTTCAGAGCCTTCCTCATGTTTGAAGTCGATGGTCTTGAATTCTGTTTCTAAATTTGAGGTAGCTCGTATTGTGAATGCTCTTAAAGGATCATCCTCTTCGGGACCAGAAAAAATTCCTACAAGGGTTATCCGTGCCATTCTGCCTGCTATTCTGTCACCACTGACTAAGCTCGTCAATCTGTCTTTCGAGAAAGGTACTTTTCCTGAATCTCTCAAGCGAGCTAAGGTTATAGTACCCTATAAAGGTGGTTCTCGGAGTGATCCTGCTAATTATAGGCCAATTTCTCTCCTATCTGTTTTCAGCAAAATTTTTGAGGATTTTTTGCATGATTTTCAGTTTGGATTCCGAGCGAATTACTCTATGGAGCATGCTGGCACAGCTTTATCGAATTTCATTCATCCGGCAATAGATTCTGGTCATATCCCGGCAGCTTTATTTTTGGATGTCCGTAATGCTTTTGAATCCTTGACTCATTGGATTCTTCTTTGGAAACTATCACATATTGGTATAAGATCAAACACTTATTCTTGGTTTGATTCATATCTTTCTGGTAGGCTTATTTTAATTGATCTAATTTTCCGGAGCCCTTCTGAAGTATATTATGGCGTCCTGCAGGGATCTGTTCTTGGTCCAATTATATTTATGATTTATAATAATGATCTGATTTCGGCTTTAAAAAACACCAGGCCTTTGGTATGTTGTCCAATGAAATGGCTATAGAAATGGCCGAATAATCTAATGCATGTTGCCCATGTTGCCTTCTTCTAATGAAGATTTTTTTGTTGCTTTTGCGGATGATATTGTTGCTTTTGCGGATGATACCACTCTTGGGACCCTTGGGAAGACGGAATGTGATATCAAGTCTAACCTTGTGGTATTATTTGAGAGAGCTATGTCATGGTTTAATGCCAATTACTTGGTCATGAATGTTGGTAAATCACATTTTCTTATTTTTTCTCGAATTGGTCTAGATTTCCCTCAGCTTACACACCTTCAGGTGTCACAAGGCTCCTTGTGTAGACCAGAGAATCGGATGGACCGGTTTCTTGGTATCCTGCTTGATGAGAACCTTTCATTGAGAAACCATGTAGCCATGATTAGGGTTTAGGTCTTACGGAGTTTGGGTATCATTCGAACACTTAGATACACATTTACTGGATCTATTCTAAAACTTCTTTTTTTTCTGCCTTGTCCAGTAATATGTTTCTTATTGCCCCATTGTATGGATGTCTACTTTTCCGTCTACGCTTTGGTCACTTTCCGTCATATATACAAAAGCACGGCGTTTGGTTATGGACACCAACCGTTCTTCACCAACACAGCTCTTAAGTCTACGGTCTATTTACATTATTTCTTTTGCTAATTTTGTCTTTGATCAAATTCACGGCAATCTTCCAAAATCTCTTCGGAAAAATCCTATGTTTATTTCTGATTCAGCTCCATATAGTCTTCGTTCTTCAAATAATATCCACATTCCGCCTACCCCTACTATTCGGTCAGATTCCAATCCCCACATTGCTTGTCAACAGGTCTGGAATTTACAACCTTCTTCAGTCCAGAAATGTCACTCGTTCGGGACTTTAAGAAGGATTCTTAAGGATCATTTAATAAAGAATCAAATAGATTAATTTTTTTTTTCTCTGAGGAGTTGATGGCCTCTGTGTTTTGTTAATGGTGTGTGGTTTTCCTCTCTGCACTTGGCTCCCAGGCCTCAGGTTTGTTCTCTGTTTGTTTCTTTTTCCTCCTAGTTGTTGCTTATATTGTATCCCCCATAAATATATTGCCTGTAAACTGCTATATGTGATTACCTATATTGAATTTATTGCTTGTATAATATTTTTTTTATCCTCCTTATATCCCTGGCCATGGAGCCTTTATGTGTATTGTAATTTGATTTTGAATTGTATTTTGTATTGTCTTCTATTTAATATTAATAAACTTCTCTCTATTAATAATAATAATTGACTAAGCGTCAGAAAAACATGTTCTACTTACATGATGAATGTTAGGTCAGGGCTAAATGATACAAGTACCGAATTTTTTTCTTTTTTCAAAAACGGCAGTTTCAAATCTAGGACGGGATTATTATTTAGAAATTATTGTTAAATATTTCTTTTCTTTCCAATGCGGAGTATGTTGGGCAGAGTGCTGTGTGGCAATTGTCCAGGCTTTCGGGAGATGCCTCGCCAATCAAAGAGTCATTAGATGTGATTCTAAGATAGTTTATCGTAAATGCCCACAGAACGAAGATGGTTTGGAGATTGTTGGATCAGAGATAATTTGAACGAACTAAGAAAGTTTTTATTGGTTTTTTTAATATAAATATCTTAAAATTTTTCGTGGTTCCAATGTCTTTTCAATCTAGTTTTATAATCAAATCACAAATTTTCATAATTCTAAACTAGAGGATTTAACATTTGACTATGTAGTTTTGACAAATTTGTTGATTTTACATTTATTTTCAACAATAATTTTTTTTTTATCCAATTAGAAAGACAATAATTTAGGCGCGCTAACAATTAACCTCTATCTAATAAACGCTTTTAAAAAAGCACTACAAAATTTTAGCATAAAGAGTTGTAAGGGGGGAGGGGGGGGGGTAAAGAGACAGCCCTGTGAAAACGGAATAGTTTCTGTGGTTTTAAGTTTTAACATCGTTCTTTGCTTTCCTCCAGAAACAAATCTTTCAGTGATGTTTCTAGGACTCTATAGTAAATCAAAACAGTTATTGATTATAATTCTATATTTGATAGTTATTTTGAGCTCGTTTTTAGTCTCTGAGAGGTAATTTAAGACTGGAATTCAGTGAGCTCATGTATTTCTTCCTGCTAACAATCAAGAAAAAAAGCAACTAAAGCTTACCTTGCGGTCAAGGACATCATTTGAGGTAATTCCGATTGACCTGGCTAATCCATTAGAAATAATACAGTCCTCTGTGTTTGTACTTGAACTTGTACTAAATCCTAAGGTTGGCATTCCTGACTTGTATAAGCTGCTCTTGTCCTAGGTTGGGTATGATATATGGATGCCAATAGCAAGAACTCACCGTTGGATATTACTATGTAATTAATTGAGGCCGGGCATTATTTACTGGTATTAGTAGCGAGTGGGGTGGAATGCCATGTTTAGGTATCCATTGGGTTTCTCAGGCTGTTATATATGCTGGCCAGCATTGATGACATTTTGAGCATCATTTTCAGCTCAAACTGGTTGAGGGTAAGCACTTTGGAGAATTTTACATAGAAAAAGACAACTCGTATTCTACTGATTACAAACTAGAATTTTCTGATGGTACATTTCTTAGATCTTGAACTGAAGAAGGTGACTATTTGATGATTATCGATGCTCTGTCTGAGTCACACTTAGAGCATAAATTGAGATTCCTTAAAACTAGCAATTAGCGCTGTTGCTTAGAAGCAATCAGTGGCATTAATGACAATTGTGCATCATTTTTACCTAAAGTTGTTGAGGATAAGCACTTTGAAGAATTTTAGATAGCAACAGATCACTCGTAATTTACTGATTACAGATCATAATTTTGAGACAGTATGCATTTTTCTGTTTGGTGATATTGCTGCACAGAAGAAGGTGACTATTTGACGATTCCCAGTGCGTTGTCAGTTAAACTGAGAGCACAACTTGACATTTTTAAAACTAGCGATCAGCACTGTTGCTATGTTTTGTCTCAGTATATTTGTTTGTAAAGATGGCTACTTATACCTTGGAAAGCAGGATAATTGGAATAATCACCTTTCGATTATAAGGCCACATAAACACATTTTTAATTGCTTGAAACAACTACAGACATCACTGAAAGACACTAAATTTATTTCATCCTGTTAAGACACCTCAAACTGATTCTTCTGGTCACTTTGCATTAATGGGTCAATGCTGTTAATACATCTGAAATGAAAAATAAAATAATAATCCTCTCGGAGTAAACTGACTTTTCTTTTCAGTCCTCAGATAAAGTTTTCTTGGAAATTAGAGCATGTGCGGTGTTTCTAGTGATTAAATCGAAAATATTTGCTTGCCAATATTCGTTTCCAACACGTCTATAATTTAGACATAATAAATATTATAATGTCTGCTTGTAAAACTTGCGCTTTTGAATGCTGTTTATCTATCACTCAAATAAAAGAATAAAGATAACACACAATTGGATCTGAGTCAAAAGCGGATATCTTCTTATTTTCTAGTAAAATATATTAAGTGGAAACATTGGTTTAAAAAAAAAGCTGAATCTTATTGAGTGTAAATATTGCTTTTTAACGAACTAAACCTTAAAGACTAAAATCGGATTAACGTAGAGTGGGCTATTGTCCCAGGAAATATCCGACTCTACATGGAAGAGTTTTCCCCTCCCCCGCATAAAATTCCTCCATAGAAAGTCTCTACCGAGTAAAATCTTTACCATTCTAGAGAGATTAACCCTGGACAGCTCTATCCTCCCTGCCAATTCCCCCTTTCTTGCGAACAATTCGCTTTGAAGAAATATCCTTAGCACACTTTCAGTTGAAAAAACAAGTTATATATTTTATTTCTTATCGGTCTTTCAAGCTATGCCGAAAACCCCACGCCCTTACAGAAATTTTTCACAGGTCCTCCCGTGATTATCTGCGCATGAAGAAATTCTCCTGCAGAATAATGATGTTTATCCTGCCGATAGTCAGAAAGGTGTATCTCAAAAATAGATTTGGGCTTGAAGTTGGAAGTTTCTGAGAATGCTTAAACAGGAAACTGAATGGAACGAAGAGCTATACATCCATGCTACTGCTGATACAAGTAGCAAGTTTGCTATTAATCCTGGATCCCTAATCCTATCCACCAGTTGCAGTTTCTTTTTGGTGTAGTTCTACTGACAAAAATTTTACTTCCCAACCCTTCGGTTAGAAGCCAGTGGTTTCACTTGGCATTGTACAGAAAGAAGTAGGCAACTCCCAAAAACAAGTAAATTGGAAGTAAAAGGAAATTCAAATATAAGTAGAAGATCATTACTTCACGTATAAATTGTTTGAATATTTTGAATAAGAAATTAGACTTTCCAAGGCTCGGATAAATGACTTTAATCGGAAAACCAGCACCCGAATTGAAAGGGATAAAATTAGATCTACGTTGTATGGGCAACGTGAGGTGCTACTGCAACGTTTGTTCCGCTTCAACGAGCGAAGTTTCGCGAGAACAACACTTTGGGTTTTGTTTCCTCGTTTCGTTAAACGCTGAAGTTGTTAATCTGTAAGGATCTTAAAATAAACAAGTCCCCTACATGTCTTGCCACTGGAAGAAAATTAGTCTTACCATCAAATACAGTGGAAACAAATAATAGGTACACCAACTAGAAAAATTTGCAAACCTCTCATTGCCAAGATGATTAGGAACTAACAGCATACTGGTGCTTAAAACTTCCCTATAGGTCTCTCAATTGGTATCGGCCTATTTTTGGTTTAAGTGTGTACCTTAATGCTGAAGTTGCCACCCCTTTTAAACTTTTAAACTGGTAAATTTCATGAAATAATTTGTCTACCAAAAAATGGATGACATATACTATGATCAGCTTATCAAGAGCTATCGACTGCCGTAAAAAAAAAAAGATCTGTTAGTTCGAAAGTTGACTTTTTTGCCGTAAGCCAAGTTTCTAACGTCATTACTTAGTAAGGAGCAAAGGATAAACTCCAATTTCTGTAGCACTGAGAGAACTTTTAAAGTTTAATAGGTACATCTGATACCATTTCTTTATAGCAATCCCAAGTGCAAAAAAAAAACGAATAAACTCAGCCGATGTTTCTGTAAATTGTTCTGTTTATCACTGTATTATCTATTATCACTTAAGTTTTAATATAATTTTTCTATTATCACTGAAGATATAGGCCATTGGCTGTGGGGCCGGCATTGCCTGACATTCGTCGGCCAGTGCTCGAAATTTTTCTCGTCCGTCGTTACAGAGCACCAACAAACACGTAAAAAAGCCAATTCTGTTAGCGTTAGTTGGGTAACGCTCGAAAGTTTACTAGTTCACCGGTACAGAGTGCCAGCAAACACACAAAAAGCTAATTCTGTAAGCTTTCATCGGGTGACACTCGAAAGTTTAGTAGTCCGTCGGCACAGAGCGCCAACATAAAAAAGCTAATTCTATAGCCTTTCGTCGGGCAGTGCTCGAAAGTTTGCTTGTCTGTCGGGACAGAGCGCCAACAAACACAGATTGAAGCAAATTCTTTACAGCATATAAAAAACAAAAGTTTGTCAACTTTCGGTGGACAATGCTCAAAAGCTTACTAGTTTGTCGGCACAGAGCACCAACAAACACATAAAAAAAGCTAATTCTGTAAGCTTTCATCGAGCAGTGCTCAAAAGTTTACTTGTATGTCGGCACAGAGTGCCAACAAACATAGATTAAAGCAAATCCTTTAAAGCATATAAGAAACAAAAGTTTGTCAGTTTTTGTCGGATAACCCTCGAAAGTATACGAGTCTGTCGGCACAGACCACCACTGGCAAACTAGTAATGAAGCTAATTCTATTAGCTTTCATTTTGGAAGAATATAATAAAATATACATAGCGCCACACTATAAGCGCCAACAAACACATAATTAGTCGAGCAAGTCACGATAGCCATCTCCGTTTTATTCGTAAAAAAGCAGCTGACCAGAAATCGCAGCAATTCGGAATGTCAGAAATACAGCATCGGGGATGAAACCGATGGAGCCGAAGATCTCGCGGTAAATAATGCAGTAAGTATATTCGTTTTTATTCTAAATTCTCGATGTTGATTCGAAATACAGAAAATGCTATTTCGCTAGGAAACCAAACTGGTTCATTGTGAACGACGGAAGCTCAAATTAGGCCGCCAGTTGTATCAAGTTCCAAAACGTCAAGGTAAGTGTGATTTTGAATTAGTGCAACATTGGATCTAGAACCATAAGATACGAAATTTCGGTGTATTGTATTGTGTCGTGCTTCGATAAGGGAATATGTTTGGAGGACAAGGAAAAAGAACCAGAACTAGGACGAAGCTTGTTTGTGAAGTGTGTAAGGAAATAAAGAAAGATGAGAGACATTTTGAATTCAACTCATATTATCGAGCTACCCATTTGCAAAAGCATTATTCCGAAGAACTGAAAAACAGAGCTGAGGTGAAGATAAAGCCAAAGAAAGTGCAAAAGACGACCCTGTTTGACATTCCGAAATGGCTTCGGTTAGGTGGCTCGCAGAAAACTCCCGAAGAATCCGTGGTTGGTGAAAGTGATCTTGAACAACAAGATGCAAGCTTGAGTCAATTTAGCTCAGCAAAAAGCATTGAATCAGTCTTTAGAGGTGCCTCTTGTTTTGGTGCTTTAGAGTCACGGCCTCCTTGTGTCCTCGTTGTCAGTGTAATTATACACGTAATAGTTAGTGAGGTAAACCACCCAAAATTTCGACACTAAACGCATAAACTAGCTATCACAAACTTTATCTGATTAACTAATTGTGGGCAAATTTTATCGTCAAACAGAGCTGAAAAATATATTTTTCCCTAAAGATGTAGTTATCATCTTCTGAGACAATTACAGTTGTATATAATTAAGGCAAATTAAATACTAAAATGAAGGAGTATTAAGATTTTCAGGTAGGGAGAAAGAACAATACATTAATTAGTAGACATTTACTTTGAACTTACAAATAAGAAATAATTAGCAATTCTTTTAGCTGAGCAGTTGCAGGTTGTTCGTTTACAAAAGATAGTCCTGTGTATCAGGCAGCGATTGTTCTGTTCCAAATATTGAGCGTCCTTATATTGAATCATTTTTTGGTACAAGAAACTGGATATGGAATATGTTCAAGCTATACTGATCTTTCTTTAAGCCCTTTTTTAGAATTAACTCGGGAAGCTGGAATAGGAATTTATTGCAGAAACAGGCGATGCTAGAGACTCGCCCACACAAGAGCTCACAGACATTTATTTTACATCGTGTAGTAGTTTTCTTAGCCTATTTTCACGTGACAGCTTCTGCTTAACACGGATGAAGCATCTCAAATAAGATGCATAGACGGATTACGGTCTGGTGCTTTGAAAGTGGTTCTTTAGCGCGATTTTCAGATGTATAAGGAAAAGACAGATTTTAGGCAATACTTATTTTGGACAATAAGCAGCTGCCAATAGTTATCCCTATACAGTTATACCCTTTGTGACCGGATTAGAACTGATTTGGTTTAAACTACTATTTTGCGTGTTCCTTGGTCCCAATTGGACCTGGACGCAAATACAGCAACAAAGATGCGGCTTTTGTTGCCGGAGCTAGAAACTGGCATAAAGTGCGCAGCAATGGTGTCAACCCTGGAATGCTCGTCACTAATTTCCAATGAAATGGCCATTAAGCTTCTGGTGCTGATCTCCTTTCTTTTGTAACAAGAGACATCTCTTTGCCCTACTTAGTTGACCAGGCGAAACACAGAAGAGATATAGTCAGAAAAAGAAAAGGAGACAGGTCATCACGTCATCCGCATGTTGCTCGACATCACCACCACTCTAGGTAAACAAGGTCTTGCATTTTGCGGCAAAGATCGTGAAGGGGGCAACTACGTTGAGCTAGGCTTTCGAGACATAACACTGAAATGAATCAATGGCTGAGTAATCAGAAGAAGCCACATGTCACCAGCTATCCGTTGGGATGTAGTCAAAATGAATTGATTGCCATTGTTGGACCAGAGCGGGTTCAGAGAATCGTAGTGGAAGTTAATGGAGCTCACTTCTTTGGAGTGTTTGCAGATGGAACACCGGCTGTCAGCCGCGAAGAACGTTTAGCTGTAGGAGTCCGATATGTTGATGGTGATGGAGCCGCTAAAGAGAGCTTACTCATCGTCGTTGATTCTGAGTCGAAGAAAGGAGTCGATCTTTCTGAAACATGTGGCCGTTTGGAGGGAGCAAAGGCTCACATTTCCAAGAAACTCGGAACAAGAAATGTTCCGTGCCCTAGGTGTCTCGCCCACGGAGGGAATATTATAGTGGAGCATTACTGTGAATAAAGCTCCTTGACCCGCATCATGTTTGGATTCTTACAGCAAACCTATAATTTTTCCACTGGGGGATCCAAGCGCTTCAATCTGTACCACAAGACTGTAGAAGAATTTGAAGGCAAGCTTCATCTAAAGGTAATGTCAGAAAAAGGTGGTCTGCGAGATAGGAGTCGCTTGAAACGCCTTGGAGTGTTCTGGCATAAGTTGTTAAGCTGCTGAGAGAAATGGCAAATTCGGACACCCTTGATACAGACACCAAGTCGAAGTCCAACGGGCTTCTTAGTGCCATTACTAGATTCGAATTCATAGCACAACTGATGTTCATGAGGGCATTACTTTCTCGACAAAAAGTCCTGAATCGTGAACTTCAATCAGTAGAGATGGATATCGTCAGTGCATGCAACTTGATGAAAGCCACAGTGACTGTCATCAAACAATCCATGAGCAACGAGAGCAAACTCGCATGTCAAGTAACGGCATCCGTCAGTATAGCCAAGCAATTAATTTGCAGAGAAGCGGACGATGATTGTCCCATGACTGACGAATAATTCTACTCTTGGTTGAAGGGGGAACATTGACGATACCATCGTCAGTGGCGGCTTCCTAGAAGATACGCCGATGGCAACAGAACGAGTTGTGTTGCGGATGTCGCTTGCCACATTTTATGCTACTGAGTTTAAGAAAATTTTAACAGTCTTAGGAAAAAGTTGTCCCTAGCATTCGAAGAAACAAAGGATCTGGTACTTCCTGTCTTTGATTGCCCCATGAGGCTTGGATTGCCCCCCGAGCCTTGGACCTTCGCAGTGTCAAGTCTTCAGTGCAGCGTTCCCGATAGTAGATATGCCTGTCCAAGTGCTCCAGTCTGAAATGGAAATTTTCGCAGAAGTTTGCAAGCGTGAAGACGACAGAGTTTCTGGTAGCGTAGTTGAGTTTGCCCAGCTATTCTCTAGCGAAAAATAATAGAAGAGGATTGTCCTTAGTATACAGAGCATTCATATTTGCAAAAATAACTCCGGTAACATCAGCCGGTTTGTACAGGTTTGATCATGTGTCTTATCTTTTTTAATTAATTTTAAACTAACAACGATATCTGGAGAATTTCTTTTCGTCGAACCTTGCCTAAGATTCGTCGGCACATCTCAGGTTCCCCCTCCCCCCCCCCCAAGGGTGAAAGGCTAGTGACACCCTGTGGGTAACTGCCGCATATATTTAATATATATTATATTATTATGTGTATAATATAGGAAAATCGGAGGCTTAATACCGGTCGGGATTTAAAATAAGAGCTCTGGGTCACGAGATCCTTCTAAATATCAAAATTAATTAAGATCCGATCACCCACTCATAAGTTAAAAGTACCTCGTTTTTTCTAATTTTCCTCTCTCTTCAGCCCTCCAGATGGTCAAATCGGGGAAAACGACTTTAAAAAGTCAATTTTTGCAGCTCCCTGAGCTGCAACTCCGTGAGTTGCGGCTCAATTTTTTTACGCCTAACAATTTTCATCGTCCTAGCACATCCAGAAGCACCAAACTCGCCAACGCACTGAACCCCACCCCCTAACTCCCCCAAAGCGAGCAGATCCAGTCCAGTTATGTCAACCACGTATCAACGACATTTGCTTATTCTATCTACTAAGTTTACTCCCGATCTCTCCAATCCAAGCGTTTTCCAAGATTTCCGATTTTCCCCTCCATCTCCCCCAAATCACCCAATGTCAACAAATCTGGTTGGGATTTGAAATAAGAGCCCTGATACATGAGTCCCTTCTAAATATTAAATTTCATTAAGATCCAGTCACTCGTTTTTAAGTTCAAAATATCTCAATTTTTCCAAATTAACGCCACCCGGGCTCCCCCAAAGAGAACGGATCTGTTCCGGTTATGTCAATCACGTATCTAGGACTTGTGCTTATTTTATCACCAAGTTTCATCCCAATCCCTCCACTCTGAGTGTTTTCTTAGATTTTAGGTTCCCCTCTAACTCCTCCCAATGTCAACAGGTTGAGATTGAAAATAAGAGCTCAGAGATGCGATATCCTTCCAAACATCAAATTTCATTAAGATCCATTCACCCATTCGTAAGTTAAAAATGCCTCATTGTTTCTAATTTTTCCGATTTAACCGTCCCCTATTCCCCCACCCCCAGATGGTCGAATCGGGAAACGACAATTTCCAACTTAATTTGTTCTGGTTCCTCATACGCCTGCCAAATTTCATCGTCCCAGCTTACCTGGAAGTGCCTAAACTAGCGAAACCGAGAGAGATAGACCGACAGAATTTGCGATTGCTATGTGTCACTTGTTAGATACCAAGTGGCATAAAACCATAGAGGTTAAACCTTTACCACATTTTAGGAACAAACTGAAATCGGGGTACTAGGAAAAAAACACGGCAAAACCAAAGTGTTGCTCGCAACACAACACTGGCTAGCTAAGTCAAATGTGAAAGGACCAAAAATATTTCAAATATGTCCGGCTATAAAGGTGGAATTTATATCAAAACACTGCTTCACATTTCAAACATAAAGATGAAATAACTGCTTTAGCATTCTAAGGCTGCCGCGTTAAATTGAACCCCTCTTCAAACGCTTTTTAAGCGAATCGTCGAAGACCATGTGGCTGTGGCAGCCTTTTCGATTTAGTCCGCACATCGTCTGAAGAGTGTTGCAAAGAGTTAGAATGGCTAGCTGGCTCCGCTCTTCAGTATTGATTGATTTTAATAGCCTTTCTACTGTGACATTGGAAAATTACAAACAAAAGAAAATTTTATTACGGTACTTTCAAAACATTTTCGACCATCTTACGTCCAGTAGAGGTTTTTATACTTGCGACAGATATCCAGAACAGAACTGGGTCAACCCTTTCACAGTCCAAGTCATCTGGTGGCAAACTAAAACCAAATGCCGGGACTCGCTTTCAATGCTTACTTTGTTCCACACAAGAAGTCCTAAGGATGTAAAAAAAAGATTTCAGGTTTTAGCTACTCCTGAAAGAGTGAAAGACGGATTCACAAGCTCCTCAAACTTGTACATTTCACTTCAAATGGGAATCTCTTTGAATTCCAGTTACTGATTCTCTGTAGAATTCTTTGGTCACTCTTGACTTTTTCGTGGTTTTCGGCAAATTGGGTATCAGATCCAAAAGGTGGCGTTCGGCGTTAAAACCAAGATACACCTGGTCAAGCTTAAAGTAATTGTCTTCATTTACCTCGCCAACATCCTTGATATTTTTTTGGTGCCGAAGGTAGGAAGAAGCAAGGACATTCATGCGAAATGTCTCCACTACAGATTTACTTCTTTTCCCAACTTGAAAAAGCGTATGGAATTCGTTGAATATAGCAAGAACATATTCTACAAACTCAATCAGTAGCCTCTTATAGGAATTCTGTAGCGTCGATGAAACCTGGTTGTTACCAGGCGACAGGTCCTCAACTGCTAAATCCGTCCAATAAAGTATCAAGGCGTCCAATTGTTTCAACAGGCCCCTTAAAGTTTGTTTTAAAAAACCATCGTGAAGGAGCAAGAGCAGCAAATTTTCTTTCGGGAACTTGGGTGAGCATATGAAATTGCTTGTAAGCCTGCAATTGCATTGCACTGTGCCAGAAATTTAAAGTTACACTTGAACAAAGATCTTCAAGTCCCATAGTCAAGTTCCATGAACAAAAACAGTTTCATGGGGAGAAAAATAAATGTACAGGTTTTAAGAAGAGAAAAATCAATGCCCAAAAGTTTTACAAACTAAGATGAATTTGCACCAAGTCCCTTTATCAAAAAGTAACATGCGATAAGTACTTGAACAAAATAAGCTTGAACAAAACCAATGTACAAGTTTCACGAATAGAAAAATCAACATGCAACAAGTTTCACGAGCAATAACCAGCGCGCAAAAAGCTCAAGAAACAACACGCAATCATTACCAGGAACAGCATGCAAACAAGTTCCATGATTTAACTCAGTTTCACGAGGAGAAAAAACCCAGCTACAAGATTCATGAAAAGAAAAATCAACATGCAAAAAATTTCACGAACAAAAATCAGAACACAAAGAGTTTCACGAACAAAAATCAGCCCGAAACAAGTTCCACAAACAGAAAGCAAAAAGCTACATGAATAAATTCAGTTTCATGAGGAGAAAAAAAAAACAAAGTAATAGTTTCAGGAAGAGAAAAATCAATATGAAATAAGTTTCATGAACAAAAATCATCACGCAACAAGTTCCATTAACAAAATAAGATTTGTGAGGAAAAAATCAAAGTACAAGTTTCACGAAGAAAAAAGTCAACATAATACAAATTTTACGAACAAAAATAAGCACGCAACATTTCTCAAGAACGAAAAATTAGCACGCAACAATTTTTATGAATAAAATCAGTTTCGACAGGAAAAAAATCAAGGTACAAGTTTCATGAAGAGAACGATCAACATGTTCCAAGTTTCAAGAAGGAAAATCAGCACACGGCAAGTTCCAAAAACAAAAACCAACACACAAGAAGTTCCATGAACAAAGTCAGTTTCACGATGAAAGAAAATCAATGTACAAGTTTCACAAAGAGGAAAATCAACATGCAACCAGTTGCACGAACAAAAGTAACGTGAGACAAGTTACGCAAACAAAAATCAGTAAGAGACAAGTTCTGTGAACGAAAACGGTTTCACGACGAGAAAATTCAATGTACAAGTTTCACGAACAAAAAAAGCACGCAGCAAGTTCCATGAACGAAATAAGCACGCAACAAGTTCTATGAACATAAGCAGTTCCACGAGGAGAAAATAAATGTACAAGCATTAAGAAGAGAAAATCAACGTACATGAAGTTTGACGAACTAAAATCAGCGCGCAGCAAGTTCCATGACCAAAAAAGTTACACGCAACAAGTTCCATGAACAAAATTAGCTTCACGAAGAGAGAAAATCAATGTGAAAGTCTCATGAAGATAAATAAACATGCGACAAGTTTCACGAACCGAAATCAGCATGAAACAGGTTCCAGGGATAGCAAGCAACAATTTCCAGGAACAGCACGCAACAAGGTTCATGAATTAGCTCAATTTCACGATAGAAAAAACCAATGTACAAGTTTCACGAAGAGAAAAATCAATAGGCAACAAATTTAACGAACAAAGATCAGCACGCAACAAGCTCCAAGAGCAAAAATCGGTAAACAACAGTTTCCAATCTGGAAAATCAATGTAAACGTTCCACGATGAGAATGATCACCATACTACAATTTTCACGAACCAAAATCAGCACGCAACAAGTTCCCCGAACAAACAATCAGAACGCAATATATACCACGAACAAAATCAGTTTCACGAAGAAAAATCAATATTCAAGTTTGACGAAGAGAAAGATCAACATACTACAAGTTTCAAGAAAAAAATTAGAGAGCAACAAGTTCCACGAACAAAATTCAACATGCAGCGTGTTCCATGAATAAGATCAGTTTCAAGACGAAAAAATCAATATACAAGTTTCGAGAAGCAAAATATAAACAGTCTACAAGTTTCACGAACAAAAATCAGAATGTGACATGTTTCACGAACAAAAATCAGCACGCAACAGGTTCCACGAACAAAATCAATTCGCAGCAAGTTCCACAATAAAAATCACCTTCAGAATTAAAGAAAATCAATGTACAATTTTTACAGAGAAAAATCAGCAGGCAACAGGTTTCACGAACAAAAATCAGCACGAGACAGAATCTACCAAAAAGAATCAATATTTGACAAGTTTCACGAACAAAAAATCAGCATGCAACAAGTTCCATGAACAAAATATGTTTCACAGGGAATTAGATTACTGTACAAGTTTCACGAAGAGAAAAACGAACATGAAACATGTTTCACCAGCAAAAATCAGCGCGCAACAGGTTCCACGAAAAAAGAACATCAACATTCAACAAGTCCTATAAACAAAATCTGTTTCACAATGAGAGAAAAATATTGTACATGCTTCACAAGGAGAAAAGTAAACATGCAAGAAACATCACGAACAAAAATCGCCAAAAGACGAATTGCAAGAACAAAAATCAGCACACAACAAGCTGCATAGACAAATTAAGTTTCACGAGGAGAAAATTTCATGTACAGGTTTCATGAACAGAAACATCAATATTTAAAAAGCTTCACGAAGAGAAATTGGCACACACCAAGTTCCATGAACAAAATCAACACACAACAAGTTCCATACACAAAAATAGTTTCATGAGTAGAAAAATCAATTTACAAGTTTCACGAAGAGAAAAATCAATAAGCAATAAGTTTCGAGAACAAAATCATTACGCAACAAGTTCCAAAACCAAAAATCACCATGCGAAAGGTTCCATAAATAAACTTAGTTTCACAAGACGAAAAAAAACAACATGCAGGTTTCACGAAGAGAAATATCAACATGCAAGAAGTTTCACACAAAAAATCAGCAGACAACAAGTTCCATGAGAAATAATAAACACGCCATAAGTTCCTTGAACAAAATTTGTTTTACAAGGAGAAAAATCATTGTACAAGTTTCACGAAGAGAAAACAACATGCAACATGTGATTTTGTTCACCAAAAAAAATCAGCATGCAACAGGTTCCACGAACAAAGATCAACACTCAGCAAGTTCCATAAACTAGGAAAATTCACGAGGACAAAAATCAATATGCAAGTTTCACTGAGAGAAAAAACAATATGCAACAAGTTCCTTGAAGAAATATCAGCATGCAATAAGTTTCCAAATAAAATCAAAATAGGAGGAGTTCCATGAAAAAAATCAGTTTCGTAAGAAAATCAATGCACGGTTTCACGAAGAGTAAATTCGACAAGCACCAGTGTTCATCAACGGAATAAGCAGGCAATAAGTTCCACGGAAAGAATCAGCACGCAACAAGTTTTATAAACAACATCAATTTCACGAGGAGACAAATGAATGTGGAAGCTTTACTAAGAGGAAAATCTACAAGCAACAAGTTTCACCAAGAAAAATCAACGTATATCAAGTTTTATAAACAAAATCCGCTTCAAATGCTTTTCAAAAAACAATACTAAATAAGTTCCATGAAGGAAATCCGCGTGCAATAAATTTCGGAATAAAATTCTAGCGTAAATTTAGCGTAAACTATTCTAGCGTAACCGAATATTTTCGTAAGAAAATGCAGGAAAAACTGTCATGTGTCATAA
The DNA here is from genome assembly GCF_032884065.1 of Artemia franciscana. Taxonomy (NCBI): domain Eukaryota; kingdom Metazoa; phylum Arthropoda; class Branchiopoda; order Anostraca; family Artemiidae; genus Artemia; species Artemia franciscana. The sequence continues at coordinate 232,010 of NW_027062608.1, forward strand.
TGCTTGTTAGAGAGTCCCTTGAGTCAGCCATGTGTCACAGCCTTCAAATTGCCATGAAACATAATGGTCTATTTTAGTTTTTATATTTATTTTGAGTGTACCGCTCTAACCTCAATTGCTTAAATTCATCAGAAGAAACGCAAAGGGGGATTTTTCATTAGGTTTAAACAAACGATTTAAGTGTACACGAATATTTTTGGAAAATGCCCAAAAAAATTTCATATGTGAGGGATAGTTTGCTAGAGGGTGTTGGTTGTCAGCTATTAAATTTTTTGGAATTGGGATTGCCATGGAATATCGCAATATCGCAATGAAATGTTAAGTTTCCACTCATATTTTAGTTTATGAATTTTTTTTTATGGATGAAAACTTCAAAAACTTTAGCTGTAATTACATGCGCCAGAAGAGTGTCATCAGGGGTGTTATACTGTGCCACGCTGGCCTCAATTGTTAAGAGTTATCAGGAGAAAGGCTATTGGAGATTTTCATTAAGTTTAAACGATTTAAACGGTTTCATTAAGGTTAAACGATTTTTGGGTAAACAAATATTTCGCCATAAGAAATCTTTATAAATGTCCCATGTGTGATAAAGCTTATAAGAGGGTGTTGTTTGTCAGCCATTGAGTTTCACAGGCTTAGAATTACCATGGAATATCGCAGTGTATCACTGAAATGCAAAGTTTCCGCTGTTCAAATAAAAACAATAGCTATTTTTAGTTTATCAATGTATTTTTTGTTTGACAAATATTAAAAACTCTTAGGTATGATAATATGCACCGGAAAGGTGTCATTGAGGGCTGGTATATTGTGCCACGCTAAGTTCATTTTCTAGAAGTCATCAGAAGAAACTCTAATGGGTATCTTCTTCATTAAGTTTAAACGATTGATTCCAATTTAAAAGAATAATTTTTTTAGGAAAATGCCCAAAAAATGTCATATGTGTGATATTGCTTGTTAAAAGTTGTCATTTGTCAGCTGTTGACTGTCAAGGTCTTGGAATTGCCATAGAACATCGTAATATAGCAATGAAATGGCAAATTTCCGCTATTCCTAAAAAATCAATGGTCATTTTTTAGTTTGTAAATTATTGCTGTGTACATTGTGACCAAAACTTACTAGGAGACATCAGAAAGAACGTTAATGGGGATTTATTCACAGGGTTTAAACGATGAATTCTAGTGTAGTCAAATATTTTTGAAGGAAAATGCCCGAAAAATGTCATATGTATGATAATGTTTGCTAATGGCTGCCGTTTGTCAGCCATTGAGTGTCAAGGGCCTGGAACAGCCGTGGACACAATCTAGTAATGAATTGGCAAGTTTCTGTTAAAAAAAATAAAAACATTGCTCAATTTTTAGTTTATGAATGTATTTTGAGAGAAATCCTTATACCCCCTAGGTGTGAAAATGTGCCCAAGAAGGTTGTCATTTGGAAGGGTTCAGCATATTGTGCCACGCTGGTCTAAATTGCTAGGTTTCATCACGAGAAACGCTAATGAAGATTCTTTCCTTAAGTTTAATGATCGATTCAAGCGTAAACGAGTATTTGCATGAAAAAACCTGGGTGCACACCCACGTGTGTGCCCCCCACAGTGACAAGCAGGGATTTATCCACGGACCTCTGAAGTGTAGCCTGTTACGCGTGATTACATCATTCCCAATTAATCTACTAAGTCTCGTAAGATTACATCACCCCCAAAAGTAAAAAATACCCCAAAATGTAACAACCCAACCCCATTATCACATTATTAGCGGGTTTTTAGACACTCTCGTAGGTAATACTTAGATTTTTAAGCAATTAACACCTGAATCGCTTAGAAAATATTACCTACGACGGATTTGCACTCAAAGTGCACGCAATAATGTCTTTAGGGATTAGTAGGTCCATTTTCAACGCCCTAAAAGGGGGTTGAAAATAACTGGATTCTAAACTGGAACCCCGTCACTACTGGATTGTTTCCCACATAATACACAACTACCGTTCTATATAATAATAATAATCAAAGTAATTATAACTGGAGGGGGCAGCTGCCAACCCCCCCCCCCCCCGCCTTCATATAATCAATTACACCTCTACCCTCGATCGATTAAGAAATGGCTTGCAGATTGTGATAGTAAGGGGTACTTGTAAGCACCACAATTACGTTCAGAGCCTTGACTAAGTCTTAGGCTGTATTTTCTGCTTTCGTGATAGAAGCTCTTGTATTCCTTACGAAATCACGCATCTTTTTATACATGAAGGGGCTAGATAATTCATACACATGGGACTTTCCTTTTACCTTTTGGTCGAGACTGACCTTCGAAATCAAAGAATTTTTTTTTTTAATTTGGAAGAAATTCCTACCATAATTTTAACTTAATCTAGACAGGAAAATAATAATGACAAGAACAGCTAAGAAACGTTTTGACAAAACACATTAAAATTATGACACTACCGACTCTGACAACACTTGAAGTTTTGACAAAACTTTGACAAAACAACAAAAGTTGGGAGTTTTGATATTTTCTTTGTTATCCTTAATTCTTTGGAATTTTGACAAAACTTTGACAAAATAACAAAAGTTGAGAGTTTTGACATTTTCTTTGTTATCATTAATTCTTACAAAATCAATACTGATAATAACGCTGAATTATATCAATAACGCTGAATTATAGATAGAAACTTATTATGATAATGGAAGCGTGGTCAATATTTTAAATATCGTCCTTTAACTGCCATTGTTCACGACAAGTCTTTGCAAATTTCACTAGCCAGTCTCACTTTCCATCGTTTTTCTTCGCGACTGGGACTTTTTCGTGGCTAAGACGTTGATATTTGCGAATAGCCCCTTAAGATATGCCCCAATCTCTGATAATGGCAATCGAACATTTGGGGAGTAGTTTTATCTCTTTCGCTTGAAAACTTAATTTTGTCTATAGCCTATTTCTTTAGTTAGAATAGCATTTTCTATATATATTCACTCATCACTCAGCCAATTTAACTCAGCCATATTCACTCAGCCAATTTAACTAGATCCAAATGGTCGAAACATTTAGACAAAAACTATTTGAACCTCTTCTAAATAAACTTTGCTGATGAACTTCTTGTTTATCGCCAAAAATTCTAAATTTAAACAGATGGTGAGTAAAGAAAAAAAAAACGATCTCGAGAGGGCCTTGCTGCTAGTGACAGAGGGCTAATATATAATAATAGCGGTTTTATGACCAGAGGTTTTATGAACGGATAGTAAAGGTGGAGTTTTAGAAATTTGCAGACAATGGGTTTTGGGATAATGAAGCTTTACTCCTTCACCTTAAAAAAAATCAATTTGTTGAAAATAAGACTGCACACAAGAATCCATTTCTGTGCGAGGGAGAGGGTGCTTATTAGTTGAATCATTTTAGCAAGCAAAAAGTGCAAAACTACTGTAGATTATGAAAATAGTCTTAATAATGAAATTTTGGCAGGCACGGGAGTTTGAGCCTCTAAGCACACGTACTTGACTGACAAAATAGACCTATAGCTGACAACTATGCGCTAACTTTCAGAAAAAAAGAGACAGAGGGAATAATATCCATTATTTTTCTGCAATTTTCAGCCACTAGTCTTAAATTAAAAAATAACGGAACACTATCCACCCTGGGAAAAATGGAGACTCTTCTCATAAGCAAACGTTTTGAAAAAATCTCGAGGAAAGTTCTGAAAGGCAGATCAAGTACACTTCCCGAGAGGAGGTTCCCCTCATCCCAGTCCCCTCTCATCCCTTTAAGGAGTCCATGTAAACTAAAGGTTGATGATGTTGTGGATAGTACCTTTGCATTGTTATTGTGTTTATTTCTAATCAATATTTGGATCACAAAGCTAAGTAAATATGCACTAAAAAACGTCATCAAGCTTTCATAGAGCCCCACAAGCAGAAATAGAGCGCAACTGCAAGTATTGGGAATCGAAGGTAACTTTTTGTCCATATAACTTCAGTCGTATACCAATATTTTTGGAACTTACGCGTTGTAGTAACCAGACCAAACAAGCAAAATTAGGTTATTCCTAATAAAATGCACCAAAATATGATGAAAGTATAATACTTTAGAAATAAAATTATGGAGACTCTGAGAGAGAATTATGGAGAGTAGGCCGCCATGACCGCACCATATTAAATGCCTAACCTAACCACATCTATCAGTCAATATTTAATTAAAATATAACCCCAAAACAGTTTATCCCGCTCAGGAACGATTGGGAAATCCGGGCCACGTGTTTGAAGGGTCTCCGTGCTGTATTAAAATGAACAATATTTTTTCGAAATTGTGGAATATTCTTAACAATTCCTGTAAGCATTGCTTCTGGAGAGAGATGATTTTCAAACAGTTCGTGGTAATGAACTCTAGTAAGGAGCGACCCGGCTCAATAGTAACTGAAACTCTAAAAAACGGAGTTTTGATACCAATATTTACATCAAACTAATCGCATTTTAATGCCGATTTTAAATTAAAACTCCAAGGGCATGTCGAAGGGGATCTTGACTAAAGTTCCCTTTTCCCAATAATACACCGTAGGTGTATACAATAGACAACTGGTGTAACTTACAGGACTTACCCAGGAGCTGTTTCGGGGGGGGGGGGGGGTAAAAATGAGCTGAGAAGGTTTTTAGACAAGCTTAGAATTTGATGGAGACCAGAAACCATCATATGCCTAAATATTTGCATTAGTTTATGTAGACACGATTAAGAAACTGTTTTGATCCTGATGAGAGGATATCAGCATGGTCTAATTTTGGACAAGTTAGCCACAATGGTTTATTCTAGGAAGCAAACACACTACTGGCAGAACAATACTTATTTTCTTATACACTGCCATCAAGCCATTAATACGTAACGTAGTCTTATGATATACCAACGTGATTGAATACGAGAGTAAGAATTGTTCTTATTGTGATGATATTAACTGTAATTCGTTTTTTTCTATTTCAATTATTTTACTATTTGAACGGTGTCTCAGAATATCTTCAAAAAGCAATGTTTTTGAATGTTCGTGTTGCAAACTACTTACCTGGCTTTCAACCTTATTGTGGTATTAACTAAACATAATCCAATTAGTCCTTAGACACATAAATAATTTAGTTGTAAATTAGTTTTCAGGTTCAAATTCTTCAATTTTGAACTATTTGTTTAAAATAGATTTGACTGTCAAAAGAACCTCATTAACTCGACCGTTTTCAATAACTTTACTAAATTGCTCCTGTAATTAAAACTAATACCTTCATTACTTTGATTCTTACTCTGAAACGATTAGAGTCTAATACTGCTTTGTTATTGGCTTTGTTATTATTAGTGACAGTTATTAATATGCAATGCACAAATTTTTATATGCAATGTAAAAACAGATAAAAATGTCACTATGATATTACTGATGAAAAGATATTGCTGTGTTTATAGCCCAGTGATCAACTCCGTTATGTGTACAAACTTATTTTAATCTTAATTGTAGAAGCTTAGTAGCAGCAATCCCAATTGTGTCTTAAAGGTTTACCGGGGCCTTTTAAAAGTTTAGCGGGGCATCTAGCAGTGGTGGAACCACAAACAAATGGTTTATCCGGAAACCTCCCCTTTCACTATGGAAAGATTCAGCTATATCCAAGTTTGGATACATTGGGAATCGTAACAGGGCATTAATAAATCTTAACCTCCCGAATGTTTCAGAATTTTGACTTCTAGGTTATGAGAATCTCCACCCCGGCAGGTATTACAGTGACTTAGAACTACATTGAACATTCAACTGAAAGGCTGGATTGTGATAATCTGGAAGGTAAAGTGTCGCTTAAACCAAAGTCTCCCGTTGGCGACAAGAAGAGTCTCAAGCTGAAATTTTATGGTCCTCCTAAACATCTACCCTTCCATAGATTGTTTCCTCGCAGAAGTGGCAACTCTGCCCTATCCCATAGCAATATTCATTGAAGAAATAACGTATATTTCGGAAATCTAACTTGAGTCTAATAAAATGTCAATCAACCAACAACCAACAACAATAACAAAGTCAAAGAGTATCGAATTATCAGAATCATCAGAGTCAGTATTCAATTTTAGTGTCTTTGTATTAACAGGGTTTGACATATGTGTGTTGGCTATCATTCGTGTTTCCAGTAGGAGTAGGAATGATTTAAAAAATAAGAGAATAAAATATAATTACTAAAATATAATTACTTCTCTTGCAAACTCAAATTTAAGCCCTTTTTGAACCCTTGAAAATGAAAAAAAAAATTCTAGTTTTGGATATAAAAAAGGCTTAAACCATGGATTTCAAACACACTATTTGATTACAAATCCATTTTTTAGAGTTATATAATCCACAAGCATTGTTTTATCACAATAAGCTTGGATAAAATATTGAAAACAATTTCTCTATTTTGTTTCCTCTGTCAGCTTTGATATTTATTTTTACCTATAGGTGAGTTTTTAAGCCATCTAACAGAACAAGTAGAAAACATGGGAGATTTTTTTTTAATTTTTAGTCTACATAATCTTGACAAATCAATGAGTATGAAATATACAACTTTTACAAGGTAGATGTATTATGAAAAAGGTAAGAAATTTCTAATTTCTTTTAAAGGACTTTGATGATAGTCTATGTTTGTTGATTAACCAAATGTTTGTTCAGGCATAGATTTAAGCTTTTTAATAAATTTATTCTTTAACTAGGGATTAAATAATAGTATTTCTTTCCTGGCCAAAAAGAATTGTGACTCAGTTTTAAGTCATTTCAGGTTTCCAAGAAAAGGAACATCTGTCAGCAATCATGGTATATCCTATTTCCTAGGAAATGGTTGCTTGTGCCCCAGATTTTCTTTCATTAATGCATTTTGACTGCACTCTTTCACATTGTGCTTAATTAATGACTACAAGAGCTCTATGATTATTTAATGCCTAGACTAATGTCTTTTGGTAACCTGTCTGAAGAACCACATAATAAAAAAAAGCTAGCCTAGTACCATTTCATTCACCAGCTGACAGTCTCACAACTATCTAGGAGTGCAGCTTTTCTCAAAGAAACACTGTAATAAAAAAGGGTAGCAGCTTACCATTCAGTTCCCCAATTGACACTTACCAGACATGGTATTTGCCACTCTGACAATAACCCTCTCCCCAATAGTGCCAGACCTAGACTAGCCCTTAATCACATATTTCTTGGTTGTTTTTCATTGTTGGACATCCCATTTGATATAAGCCTAGATAAGGTGCTATTGACAAGGAGACATTGTAACATATAGACCAGCCCCACCCCTCTATAAAATCCAGGACTAAATCTCTCATTCACACCCCCTTAGAAATTCTCAAATGCAGGAACAAATGTCTCATCCATACTCTTTTAGAAACTCTTAAGTTCAGGACTAAATTTCTCAGTCATACCCCTTTAGTAAATTTCAAATTAGAACAAGATTTAAAATAAAATCTTATAAGATTTAGCAGTTTCAATATTTGGTGGACTACGTGACTTTAGACACAAGTTAAAATGTTATGAAACCAACCAACTGGTTTATTTGAACTCTAGGTTTTTTTGGATTCAAAACCAGAAGGGAAATCCTTGTTACGAAAATAACTTCTGGGTGTGGGGACTAGTCACATGATTGGGAATACCAGTAGTATTGCGACATTTTTAGCGGAGGTCAAAGGCACAGGTCACCAAGCCTGCCCGCGGAGTTCTGATTTAGAAATCGCGTTGGATATATCAGCTCAACGCAAGAAGCGAGTAGTCAGTTTCATGAGAGTTTTGATATAGTCAAGTTCGAGTGTTCATGTGCACCTTTTCATGCTATAAGGTATTGGAGCTATTTTGTCCAAAGTTGTAAGTAAATAAACCTTATTGTATTTAATCATCTTCTGTCTATGTACTAGGGCATCAGGTACAGTTCCTCTAGTCTTCGGGTACGGTCCTAAGGGAATCTATATTGTCTCAGGAGACCTCGAACATCACTCAGATGGTTCTGTCTCCCAGGTTACTAAAGAATTATATACAAGGTCTTTTCATTCTGTTAGTAATTTAACTCCCATATCTCGTATCTGCATTAAGCTATTAAGACTTAGAAAAGTCCCAAGCACCTCAAGGTAAAAAAACCCTAAGTAAAGTTCCCTCCAAACTCCTCTATTTCACTAAAAACCACCCCGTAACATATGGCGCGGTCAGTAGGATAAAACGTATAAAATCGGAAGAAAACATAGCTCTGTGGGAGTGATGCTCTCAGCTATTTAAATTTTCAAACGGCCCTGATAAAAGTTCCGTCCATTGTTGCATTGTCGTCCATGGTGATTGTTCTGCCTTTAAACATTTGGTGTGGTACAATGTTGAAGAACAATCTGTTTGCAGTAACAACCCTTACGAATCTAGGTCAAGGGTCGATGCTCACGCCTGCTGCTCAGAAAAGGTAGAAAAAATGAAGCGGTAGGAGGGATTTGCATTGTGGGATGCTTCTAAAAGTTGCTTGCGACTGATTTTTGTGATATTTGAGACTCTGGAGGCTGCTCAAGAGGTTCTGAGACATTAATTTGAAAAGAAATGACTATGAAGACCCGTCGACTTCGTTCAGTAGAAGACCTGGAACATCAGAACCAATCAGAGTACCAGGGACATCAAATTTATCCGAGAATCTGAGAACAAAGACATGGAAAGCTGAAATTGCACCTCCTCCTGAAGGCATTCTCTGGAGCATGCTCTACAAAATGAGAACTGAAGAAGATGCAAAAAAATTTATGTCGGGGTTTTATGTGGTTTTTTACCTATCTTGGTCTGGTGTGTTTCGTTTTTGTGTTTTCAACAACGAATATCATCATCAACATTTTGAACCTTGCTCCGTCAGAAAAGATGAACCGCATCTCTGCGCAATGTCTGTCAACCTTTCTTTCATTTATATCAAAAAAACCTTTATGGATTCCGATATTCTTGAGCTTGCCGTTGTCGTATCATTACACCCGGTCCAAAGTCAACTACCACGTTATGATGACGAAATTCTTTTTCCTGTTGTTTGGGGTCCTGTTGCTTGCCTCGTTAGGTCTCCTAAGTATGGATGGCATGTTCGCTGGGATTCTTAAATGGCTGTTTTCCGAACATGAAATACCAACCAGATGGCTTTGTATTTTCTTACCCGAGAACGACACATTTTATGTCAACTACATGATTCAATCCCTCTTGATTGAGACGGCGATAGACTTGATTAGATTTAAGGAAATGTTTTTATTATTTGCAAGGGATGGAGAAGGTGCTTTTTCAGAGGCAAAGAGCCTTATGAGTTCTCTAGCATTTTCTGATGAAGAAACTAAAGATGCGCATTCAGTAAATTTTCTTTTTAATGGAAGAAATTTTCCACTTTGAGGAAAGGAATACAAAATTAGTGTCATTTGTGTTAACAAAAACTTAGAATCATATACGGACAAAAACAAGCTAGAAACAATTATTCAAGAAATGAGTTCCAAAGGTTTCAAGAGGACAGAATTTATCTTTAAAACTATCATGAAACATTTCATTGACAAGGAATTACGAGATAATCTGAAGACCCATGACCTTATAGAAGCAATTAGTAGAGCAACAAAGAGAGCCACTATTGTTTATGCTAATGGGCATCAGTTGATTAGTGGAATAGAACAGCAATTCAAAGAACATACTCCACAAATTTTGCCCAAAGATTGTTACAGCAAAACGTATAAAATCGGAGAATTTTAAAAAAAATTCTTGACAAAAAGTGTTGACAAGTATGTTCCTTTTTCAGTGAATTTAAGTGTATTTTAGTGTTTTTTATTGTTACAGTGGTTGTTAACCTTTTCCTTTAATTTTTGCTTATTTAAGTTTGCACATCTTAAAAAAAAATACCAAAGTGGGAGGAGAGTATGGGAGCAGGGGTGGTGAGGGAAGTAACACAACATCTACTGGGTAATGGGAATGGTTTGCAAAAAGAAAACAAAGCTGATATTTGTAATTAAACAAAATGAAACTAAAGAGCTAGTCCAGTTATAAAATGTGCAGTATTTTAGCTATATTAGGGAGCGGGAAGTGTGAGGGGCTGGAACATCCTTGCATACTTTTTGGTTATGTTTTTGTATTCATTTGTAAAAATTAGCTATCATATCAGCTTAAGGAGCTAGGAAAAAAAATGTTTTAAGAATTTCGACAATCTAATGGCCAAACAGCTTGCTTTGATTCAGTTGTTAAGAGACATGCTTGTAGTATTAGAAGCATCCCTATAATTTTTATTCCCTATAATTCGCTATAATTTTTATTCCCTATAATTAGACAGACTATGGTAGAACACAATGTATGGATGGAGACAAAAAATGTCAAGATGAGAGTCACTGGAGAGAATGTTGGACAATAGATGGTAAAAAAAACTTGCGCGCGACTGGCCATGGCTGACGAACCAGCAAAGAATGAATTAGAACCCCTCCCGGAATTAACCATGGAAAATGCCCATAAAATATCAACTCATCAGACATTCCTCATATTATATAGACCAAGGTTGGAAGCGTTATTTGAACTTTTCAATGCAGAAATACAAAAACTCAAACAGAGCACCACACGTATGTTTGAAGTATTTTTCCGGAGGAGTAAGTATAAAAGATCAGCAAGTTTAATCCAAATAGTAGGGGAGTTTGCTTCTCGACTATCCGGTTTGTCAACCGAAGAAGATTTAAATATATTAAGAGATAATGTTAAAAGGCTCAACACAGCCATGAATACAACACTACATGTGCAAAAAATACAAGCAAGTATCGCCAAATATCAAAAAGACAAAATTGAGGCCATATCCAAAAAAATCTCAAGAACAGTCAACACAATGAACTATTTAAAAAATGAAGTAGACAGAGTAATCTCCGACTCCAGCCTAACAATGGTGTCACTCGACATTGTTATTATGTCTTTGTTGAACTTAGCCACTGATGTCAGTAAATTTGAATTCGCGTTATTTGAGTTAACAGGAGGATCCCTTTCTTACGACTTAGTGGATCCCTCGGATCTTAAGAACATCCTAAACGAAATAAAAACTCACTTAACAGTTGGTGTCCACTTACCAGTAGAACCAGAAGTAGCTAACTTGTTTTTATATTATACCAAACTAAAGGTGCATATCACCGAGATCAATGAGCAACTATTTGCTGTAGTCAAAATTCCTTTAATTAATCAACAATCCATATATGACCTATACAAAATATCTACCTTCCCCATAAACATTAAAGAGACAAACTCCTTCATGAGCATCATCCCAGAAGCGGAATATTTGTTAATAGATCAAGATAGAAGAAAATACGCGTTAGCAAATACCGAAGAATTAAAAGAATGCGTGTCATTTAAACATTTGGTCTGCCAACTAACATTACCTATATATAACGTAAAGATAGGATCATGCATTCTAGATCTATTCCTAAAGGAATCACAGCAACAAAATATTCCTGATTCTTGTGAAGCCTTAATAGGAAATACCAAAAGAGAAACTTTCATTAATTTGCGGAACGACTTATGGTTATTTACAGTACCTAAAAAGACGGTAGGAACCCTATCCTGCTATAACAATACAGAAAAAATTGACCCCAGCTATCGAACCGAAATATTGTTACAGGACGTTGGAACTATTACAATCAAACAAGGTTGCAGACTTGTAACTAAAGAAACAACTGTCCAAACACCTCTAATCACAACCAGCACTAACGTCATGAGCCCAAAATTAATAAACTTAGTTCATTAACTCATAAAACAATTAACAAACGCTTAAAAACAATTCATATTCAGAAGAGAGCGGGAACGGAACAGAAGAGCCGTAGTACCAGCAGTACTTTTGTACTTAAATTGCTAGGGGATAGGTGTTCCGGGTCCCGTACTTCCCATTTTGTTAGAAGCGTAAAAACAATACAGACATAACAATTGCTGAAGTATTAAGCAATAAAAATACTTTGAGGTGATAAACTAAAATGAAGTTATACCAGTTCAATGACTGAACCGGGCAAGGACACGAGAATTGTGAATAGGTGTGAAAGTAACAATCCAAAAATAAGTGATGAACAATTAAGGAAAGTGCAATTAGTATTTTTAAAATTTAAATTTTAAAAAAAGTACAAGTGGTGATTTGTTATATAACCTTGTATATTTTTACACTCTAATGTTAGAATACCAGGGATCAATTTAAGGGAAAATTTGATATAATAGATAAAATTGATTATAATTCAAATACAAACAAACGATTGGAACCAGGTATTCATTTGTAAACACAGTTAATGTCAAGTGCTGTCGTTATGTAATTTTAAGAAGTAGGGACTTAGCTTTGAATAATCATTCTAAAGTGAATAATGAAAATATTTAATGGACAAAATAGAATTTTGGACAGAAAAGGATCAGTCTGGTTGATGAGGACATCAATCTACAACGGGAAAGGGTATATGTAACATATAGGCCAGCCACACCCCCTTATAAAATTCAGGACCAAATCTCTTATTCATACCCCCTTAGTAAATTTCAAATTAAAAGTCTTCAAAGCATCTTTAAGTTTTAAAGTTAAATTCAATACTCCACAAGATCCGTGAGTATAAGTTGAATTATTTGTTATTTCAGTAAGCGAAAAGTCACAAAAAACAGAAAAGCTTACTTTTGAATCATCCAATCAAAATCAAATCTCTATAACTGGTTTATATGAACCTTTGTTTTTTTTTAATAAAAAACCAGAAGGGAAAATCCTTGTTCCCTTCTCTTTTGTCCCATAGGGGCGGAGACTGGTCTACGTATCATTATTGGAAAATACCAGTAATATTGCGATATTTTCAGTAGAGGTCACCTGCCCAAGTCAACTGCCGAGTTCTTGTTTTAGAAATCCAGTTTGAGTCTTATATTAGCGCGACGCAGGCAGCCAGTTAGTTCAGTCGAGTACTGGCGTTCATGTGTACCATTTCCTGCTATAAATTATTGAAGTTGTCTTATCCAAAGTGGTATGTAAGTACGAAAATAAAATTATTGTCTTATAATCATTTTTGTCTATGAGCTAAGGCATCAGATACAGTTCCTCTAGTCTTTCAGGCACGGTCCCAAGGGAATCTATACTGTTTAAGAGACATGAACATCCCAAAGATGATTCTGTCTCCCAGATTACTGGAGATTATTCACAGAACCTTCTTATTGTGTTAGTTATTTAGCTCCCATATCAAGATCTGAATATCTCATACCGATATTAAGCTACCAAGACCTAGAAAAGTCCCAATTACCTCGTAGCAACAAAAAGCAAAAACACCTCCCAATTTCACTCAATTTATTATAACCCCCCCCCCGTAACAGTGGCGCGGTCTTCAATGAAAAGTCATTAAAATGAACTGTAGGTAAGTGACAGTATGACTACATACTAACATAGACAAATATGATTGTTTACAAATATTTTATTGATTTTTAAGTGCAGTGGAATTTGATTTCTATTTTTGTGTTTTTTATATATGTGTATACCCCATCCAAAAATAATTAAAATCTTTAATAATTAAAATGACATACGTTAAAATTAAAAAAGCTAAATATTTATATACCGCATACCGTCAGTAATATTTTTAAAAGGAACTGAACTAAAACAATAAATATGCCCCAGGAACAAGATGAATTATTAAAAGCGCAACAAATTATTGCAACTTAGGTAGAAATTGCAAAATCATTACCAGAATATGAAGGAGATACGGACGTTGATCAATTCAACATCCATTTAGGACAATTCGTAGAAAGGATAAAAATTGACTTAAGAGTTAAAAAATATGCTACCCTTAAGACTAAAAGGAAAGGCGCTAACGTTTTTATAGCAAATTGAAAACAATTACCACATCAACAATTAACTCGATAGAGTTATTGCAACAGGCCTTCCAGAAAAGATTCATTGACACTAGTTCATTGAATAAACTGAAACATAACCTAGTAACATTTGAAGAGACTTAAAACGTAAGAGGATATTTGCACAAGATTAGAATCGGAACAGAAGCGCGATACGGTCCAGGTGAAGGGGAATTATATGAAAAAATAATACTCAATGCATTTAAACAGGGACTCAACCCAAAACAATATCGTCTATTAATTGCAAAAAATATTGATAACTTAGAACTAGTTCAGGAAGTGGAGAGCCGTAGAAATAGACTCAATTGTCCTACAGCATCAAAAATTATCAATAAATGCAGTAGAAAACAAAACCGCTATAAAATCAAGAAATCCCACTCTGCGACTTTTCTCCCGAGAATCATCGCTAAAACCCATTCGAAATCAAATTCAAACCACCACACCTCCAAGACAAGTACGTTTTGCCCCTGATAATCAATTAGGATCACAAACCAATAATGAACCACTAAGGTGCTAGACCTGTAACCGATTGGGTCATATAGCAAGGAATTGTTTTGTGAACAACAATTATAGCCCTAATTTTAGGGGAACGAGTAACCGTTTGTTCAGGAGGACAAACTATAGTGGGTACGCCACCAGAGGTAATAGAGGGAACACCTTTTTAACAAAAAGTAATTACCAAACCAGAAATCCGAATTTCCAACGCAATACATATCGGTATCGCGGAAGGACAAATCAACCTAGTAACGGTTGGAATAGAAATACAAGAGGTAGTTATATCAGCCGACAGCAACAATATAACAACTCCAACTCAAATAATAATCAAGAAAACCAAAGTAGAACAAATGAAAGTTCTACACCAAACATCTGGGAACCTCAGGGAAACGATGCAAGCCTCCAAAATTCGTAGGACCAAAGTTTGGCGGTAGGCACACTTATAGGTCCTCACCAGTAATTATACCATTTTTGAGTGCAAATAATAATAATATGTTACCAATATTTGAAAATTTTAATGTATGGAATATTTATTTTTCAGCCCTTATAGATGCAGGGGCGACAGTAAATGTGATAAATAATAATAATAATAATAATAATAATTTATTACAAACCCGCTTATAAAAAAGAAGCATGAAGAAGCGGAGCAAAACAAAAGAAAAGAGAAATTAAAGACGAAAACAAATCAACCGAACATAATAATCACTAAATACAAACAAATCACACTTCAACTATCAAGCAAAAAAGTCGCTGGGAAATCAAATAATAGTGCCCTGTGTTTCACGAGAGCTTGTTTTTCAAAATTCGGCATGAACTCAACAGGATCAGGTATATGATACTTTTCTAGCAGACCAGTGTTACGGAGGTAAAGTGGCAGACCAAGCAGAAACTTTAAATATTTGCAAAAGCCTGAACGGATTCGCAACATATCCGAATTCGATAGCCAATGCCAAACGGGTGAGATGTAGTGAGCAAAGGGAAGAGCGACGGCACGATACAACCTAGCAAGAATATGCTTATTAAATTTAAACTTCAGAGCTGCAAGTTTAGCATACCCAGACCGAAAACCCGACAGAACCTGGTCAACAAAAAGAGCACGCGAGCTTCTGAGGTCGCTTCCATATGTGATACCTAGGTACTTCAACTTGCGGCTTGGAAGTACTACTTGCCCTGCAACGGTAACACGGGTAGCCTCGCGACGGGCAACTTCAGACGGCGCACGCGGGGGTTCAAATACAAGAAATTCTGTTTTAGCAGGGTTAATAACCAGACCAATATTAGTATAACCTCGACTTAGGAGATCGATATTAGCTTGAAGGTTACAAAGCGATGTGCTCACCAGTAATATGTCGTCGGCGTAGCACAGTAGGCTCACATCCATACATTCAGTGTTAAAACCACCGTTAATCTTTTTTGTTACCGACGAGGTTAGTGAATTGAAGAGTACAGGGCTTAAAACCGACCCTTGACGCAGTCCCCGGTGAAGCTTAATCGGTTTCGACAGGAATTCACTACTCAACTTAACACGGATAAGGCTACTCGAATACCAGTGCCATAGGACGGCCGCTACATGTGGGTTCACACCTTGGTGCAGCAGGTTCAAAATTAACTTTGAATGAATTACCGAATCGAACGCCGCGGACACATCTACTGCACAAATTAAAAGAGTCCGTGATTGATTCTGAGCTTTCGATACTATACGCGTAAGGAGGCGATGTGCAAATGCACAACCGAGGTGGCGACGGAACCCGAATTGTCGATTGTCAATTTTACACTTGCGTAACAGCTCAGGTAACAGAAGTCTCTCTAACACTTTGCTTAATGTACTAGAAACTGTTATAGGCCTATAGCTAGAGCAGAGGTTACGATTTTTTCCCTTCTTCAAGACGTTAGACACAATACCTAGGGCAAACGACTTAGGGACTGCACCAGAATCAAGGCACATTTGATATAGCAGCGTCAAGTGCTCAATGAGCAGAGGTGAGCTACAGCGGAGGTGTTCAGTCACAATTCCGTCGTGCCCGGGAGCCTTGCCCTTTCTCAGCTGCTTAATAACCTGGAGCACTTCGCCTATTGAGACGGTAAAATAGTTCCGTTGGCTCAAGAGGGACGCAAAAGCTCGTGAGAGCTCGCTATCACTTTCGGTTGTTAGTTGGGCATGTTTGATCCCAAAAACTTCACTATAGTGTTTTACCCACTGCTCCTCAGGTATGTTACTAGCAGGGTTTGTCACTGGTTTAGACTGTCTAAAAGACTTCCACATAGATACAGGATTATTTGCTGCTTCTTGGGAAGCAAGTTCGGCTTCGGCAGCTTTAAGATCACTTACAGACTTATTATAAGTTTTTTTCGTGTTGCGGAACTGCTCAAACACTACACCTGACCTAGGCCTCTCGCAATCGCGCCATAATCTCAGCCAAAACTTAGCACGAGCCTTGGCTTGCCTTACTTTAGGAGAGCGACTCCAGCCAGGCTTGCTGATTCCAGGTTTAAAACGGCGAGTGGGTACAGAAGCCTGCTCAGCCGTTTTCATTGCATGTATAATCTCAGTACAATAAATGTCTAGTGCTACCAAATCACTCGAGCCATGCATCAAGAGCTGAAAGGGAACTTTTATCTTTCCGAGAATCTCATCACATGTCTGTTTATACTGGTCGGCGTTTATTTTATTCCACTCAGTCTTGGTAGCATAAATTTGGGGCTTATTCGGCCTACACGGGAAGAAGTTAGCCTTAAAGCACAAGCCAAGGTGATCACTTACTGTGTGCTCAGAGTCCACGGTGACTGGAGCACCTAGAGAGAAGTTACATAGCACATGGTCAATGTTTGTCGTTGAACCGGAATTATGGATGTACGTATATGCGTCAGTCTTTTCACAGAGATCATACCCAGCTGGGATTACTGAGAAGAAGATTTCGGAGAGCTTATTTGATGGGTTCGTTAAGTCGCACTGAAAGTCACCGCAGACTAGCACTCTTCGATTGCCCAGCCTAATAAGTAAGCGCGAGAGGCGGCCACAAGCTTCCGAGAACCGTTTTTCGGAAGAGAGGGTGTTTAGGTTTGTTGGTAGATAAACCGTGATCAGAACAAAACCCCCGGGGCCAGGAAAATCTACAGCGAGGAAGAACTCACACGATTCCAGCTTTTGACATTCAAGCGAACTGTCCGTTATGATAGCAGTGCCCCCACTAGGTCGACCGCGGACTGAGGACCTTTTTGCTTCATGCATGAACACAGTTTTTTGATTCAACTGTTCGAAAAGACCAAAATTTTCGGAGGTGAGTAAATGTTCTTGTAAGCACACAACATTAAATTGACGGCATAGTTCTTTAACGTAGTCTAGTTTGACTGAATTGTGCCCATAGATATTTCGGCAAATGATGGAGAGAGAAGTCATTTCGTTGTAGTAGGCTTTTTCATAGCATTTCTAACTAGTGGGCATCTCATGCTGTATGAGGGGTGGGTGTTGTGGCCTTCTGGGCATAGAGCACATTTAACTGTGGTGGACGTGCATGGGGACGTCCGTGATGCGACGTGGGCACCGGCGCACTTAGAGCACTTCGGAGCGTTGCTGCAGGCACTAGAGAGGTGCTCGAAAGATTGACAGTTAAAACATCTCTTGGGGAGCTCTTTATAGGCCTCAACCCGGAAGTGGGTGTAGTCTACAAATATTCCGCGTTTAATTGTCTGATCTCGCGCGAACGAGTCTTTAAATACAAGTTTCACTGTGCCAGAGGTGCCGAACCGGTGGACTTCCGTAACTTCGGAGTTCGCAGCAATAATTTCTTCCTCTGTGGTTGCCGGAGGAACGAATCTTGCCACCGCTAAAAACTTTGGTTTCCGGTAAGAAACCTTGACATCACGGACCTTTTCTTTCAACATGTCTGCGAGGATTTGAGCAGAATCCGCCGTATCGAGAAAGGCAACTAACCCACCTTTTCGTTGAGTGATCCGGCGAATATGTCCTTTTCCACCGTTCTTTTCGATAAATTCCTTCTGTTTGGCACATGATTCAAGGCTTTCCGCCGGCACATTCGCTATCACTACAGGATTCTCAAGTCTTTCTGGTTTCGGTAGCGGGGGCCAGACAGTAGGGCCTGACGGAAGGTAGATCTTACACTGATCGATTAGTCCCTCTATTTTCTCTGTGCACTCGTTAACTCTAATTGAAAGAGAAGTCAGCACATCTTGCGGTATTCTAGGCACTTCGCCAATTTTCCAGATAGTAAATCTATAGGTGAAATTGGCTGAGTTTTCTGCATTCTTGATAGCATCGTATAAATCACCCATGAAAACATCACTCTGCAAACCAGCTCGGCGGTCCTTCATTACATATTCATCTCCAAGTTGCCGCAAAATATCGTTCAGTTTGCAATGCGCAGCGTACAGAATGTCTTTTCCGTAAAATTTACTTCCCGTAGCAACCACCGCGTCACGGGAAATATCGGCATATCGCAAACTTGTCTGAGCGAAATTCAGGACAGGCGCGTATATATATTCGTAAATAGTCTCTTGTGTCATACCAACGAACTTCACTGCTCGAGAGCTGAAAGTAGTCCAGAATCTTGAACGTTTTATTTTCTTTCGCACACAATACACCTTCACGCGTCGAGCGCTGAATGAACGCCTACTGAAATCACCCAGGAACAAGGGAAGCGTAAGTACCCCCTCACCTTTTCCCCGCAATTTTCGGGTAACTGAATACCAGCGGGTACAGTACGGCGCTTGCGGGGGGTTCCTTCCCCTCTTCTGCTTGCTCCCAGTAGAAATCAGCACCTTAATGATATGGGAAAAATTGTCTTTATAGATGGCGCCCCGATCAACTTAAGAAAAAAGATGGCGCTGGTGAGGATGTCCGAAAAGAAAGACCTATTCTAGGGATTGGAGAATATCACTCAATTTAACTTAACTGTAAAATTGTCTATTAAAGGGTACAAATCAATATGAAAACAACCTCAAAGTAGTGCAATAACTTTATCCCATTAACAGCAAACAAGCAAACTCAGGCACATACACTCTGGAAATAATACAGATGGCGCTTATGATTAACAAGTTGCCCAATTATATTAAACAATGAATATATATTCATTATCAAGTGTAACTGGGCATAATCTGGACGAAAGGAGAACTGTGTATCTAAACTTACGCAAGGACAACAGAAATTTCAATACTCGATTTGTAATTTGTAAAAATTTTCCATACGAAGCCATGATAGGCGCTAATTCTATAAAAGCCAATAAAATATTATTGGATGTAGCAAATTCAAAATTTATATACCCGAAGGGTACCAAATCAACATAAAATAATATACAAGCAAACAAGGTAAAGGAGAACATAGGCAATATGAACGAGTATAGAAAAAAACAAATTAAAGAAATTTCTTATTTATGGAAAAAACTAACTAGTGTAGAGATTCCCAGGAAAAAACCAACAGATAATATTCTAAACTTAATAGAAGAAACTCATAAAGAAAAATAGTATGAATTTTTAGTACGAAAAACTAAAATTCCCCGGAATCAATGCAAAAAGTCCAAATATCCCAAATGCTAGAACCCACTAATGATAAAAACGAAATATGGATAGCCTCACTACTGGAGGATATTCCGAAAAAATATAACATGCGAGAACAAATCATAAATTGCAAAAAGGGGGAAGGTTACATTTGGGTAACGAACACTCACGCAAATGACCTGATTACCTTAAGCAAAGGAACGAGTTTAGTAGAAATACAAACAGTATCGAAAACAGATATAAATAATTGAAAAAAAAAACAGTGAATAATACAAATATTGAAGTTGACAAGGAATATCCCCTGACAAGAATTCAATTTCTTGCAAAATTCGAAATAAATCACATAACTGACATTCCATTGAAACAAAAATTATGCGATTTACTATGGGGATATAAAGATGTTTTTTCGACATCTGAAGACGACATAGGACTTATCCCATTTTATGAACATGCCATCCAAATTAAGGGACTACCAGTGGCAAAACAGCCCTACCGTATCCCATATAAGCATAAGGAATGGCTAACAAATAAAATCCAGGACCTCGAAAGAAACCAGGTCATAAGACCAAGCATAAGTCTATATTCTGCGCCCGTTGTACTTGTGCCAAAGTAAAATAATGATCTTAGGTTAGTAGTAGATTATACAGCCCTGAATAAGCAGGTAATCAGTGACAATTTTCTTCTACCTAGAAAAGCTGAAATTCTAGATTCCATATCAAATAAAATATTTACTTCCCTAGATTTGACACAAGGCTATCAAGTAAAAATAGCAGAGGGGGATGTATACAAAACCGCATTTTCTACAACAGAATGTGGGTCTTATGAATATTTAAGGTTACCTTTTGGACTAAAAATTAGTTCAAGTGCACTGTGTAGACCCCTACTTCACTTATTAAGAGGTCTAAATAATATAATTCACTCCGTGGACGATGTGATTTGCATGGACAAAGATCCCAAAGACCGTTTAGTAACCTTAGCTAAAGTATTCGAGAAATTTAGAGAATGTAATTTAAAATGTAGACCAGAAAAACTAAATCTTCTTCAAACAAAACTAACATTTTTAGGAGTAGTTGTAACACAAGGACAAATTTCTCCATACCCTGAAAAAATAAAATTTGTTAAAAATATAAAACCCCTCCAAACTATTAGGCAATTACAAGGAATATTAGGATTAATGAGTTATCTTTGAAAATTCACAAGGAATTACGCATACGTAGCGAAACCACTAACTGACCTTACTAGAGGGAACACACATAAGATTATTTGGTCTAGGAAAGCTCAAGAATCCTTAGATCACTTAAAAAAGACTCTTATTTCAGAACCTATATTATCATTACCAGAGTTCCAATCAGGATAATTTGTCGTTACAACGGATGCCTCAACCAAGGGAATTGGGGCGATTCTCTCCCAAATAATAAACAGAGAAGAAAAAGTTACAGCGTACGCTTCTCGTACCCTCACCCCCGGAGAAAGTAACTCTGCTACACAGTTTGAATTATTATCAATTATACATCATCTCGATAAGTTTAGGCATTATTTAGTAAGAAGAAGATTTAAACTACGTTCCGACCATAAAAGCCTACAATATTTACAGACCTTCAAGAAGCCGACGGGGATACTTGCGAGAAGGATACTAAAAATCCAAGATTTAGACTATAAATTTGAATATCTTAAGGGAAAACAAAATGCCCCGTGTGATTATCTAAGTAGATTTCCAGATAATACTCCCGTAAAAATGAAAACGAAGAAGTTAACACAATAAAAGCGAAATACGCTCCAAAAAGTAAAAGTTTAAAAATAAAACCAATAATCCGGTTAATGAAGAACACAAAAGCAGCCCGTTTTCATTAAATAACATCAAAATATGTCAAAAGAAAGACAATATATGCGCTGCTCTAATAGATTATTTATAAAATGATAAACAACTACCTGATACTAGGAAATCATTCAAAAAGAAATTGATAAATTCTATTATGATTTAGATGAAAAAATATTATGTAGAATAATGACCGATAATAATAATAGAAATCAAACTTCAATCGTACCAGTTTTACCCCAAATTCTAGAAAAACCCGCTTGTGAATTTTTTCATTCTTAAGTAGGTGGACATTTGGGTATAGACAAAACCTTCCATAAATTAAAACAATACTTTTTCGTCACTTCAGCCTAAAAAAAGTTGAAGAATTATGTTAATTTTTGTGAAACATGTAATTTAAGAAACAAAATCCTAAAATCTACCCTAATCTAACAATAGGAAGAACGCCTACGGCCAGGTTTCCATTTGATATAGTTTGTTTTGATTTATATGGTAGTAGATGAGGATTACCCACGTCTAACAAAAGACATGCTTGCATACTCTCAGTAATTGATCATTTTTCTGGTTTCACGTTTGCTAAGCCATTGAAAAACCGTCACACTGGCATTAATTGTTTTACTGTCCAGACAAGAACTTCATTTGATTTAACTGTTTTCGGATATCCAATAATAATATTGACCTAAATATTGACCGGCCGATATGTTGGTCGAACTTAATTTTTTGCGACAAATTATTATTTTTTCATTTAATTTTTTTTTTTAGGGAGAATTTGAGACCCCAGATTGTGTACCCAAGAACTGGTATTGGCACCAGTACCATAAGAAAAAGGCACTTGAGAAAGAAATCAATGAAATGAAGAAGCGTAAATTTCAGGACAAGAAGAATCATGAAGACGATTCATCTTCATCTTCATGAAGAAGATGAAGACAGATTGTGAAGAGAGAAGACAATTGTGTTGTCTGCTTGTTTCTTTAATAAAGTTTCTTTTGTCCTGCTCGTCTTTATTCATTAGGAAATACACATCGCCGAAGCTCAATTTTTGTTTTAACAAAGGCATGGTAAGCATTGATGACCTTGTCCGTTTCAAATTCCCAACCCAATTATCTTAACTATTATTTCCAATTTTGGCACCTTTTGACCCCGCTGTCGCTTATCGTCTATCCTCATTTTTCTTTCTTCTTCATTTTGGACATTCATTATTTCAGACACTTTGCCAGTACTCATTACTTTAGCTTCCTTATTGGTCTAGTTTTATATGACGATCTAGGTTGTCGATTTGTTAATAGTTAGGTGGTGGGACAAAAACATCTTTTTCTTCAACAAATTATAATTTATAAAACTTAAAAAAAAATTTGCGCTTACTTCACAAGCAAAGCCCTAGCTAAAATATTTCTTAATTTTGTATTCCTAATACAGTATTAAGCGACAATGGTCCTAATTTCGTATCAAAAGTAACCAGGGATGTAATGTCTTCTTCAAATAAATAAATTGGTAACAACCCCATATCACCCCCAAGCAAATGGTAAAATTGAAAACAGGAATTAGCTATTCTCTAATATTTTGAGTATTTACACAAAACATAATCAGAGATTGGCACGAAACCTTACCCTATTTAACAAATGTGATTAATACAGCTTACTCCCTAGTTATACGTGATAACCCATTATATATATTATTCGGATGAGATTTCCAGATCCCGTATAATGAAATTATAGAGGCAAGACAATACTATAATGATTCCGAAGATTAAAAACAAGAATTTATTAACAGAATGAGAAAAACTTATAAGCTTGTGAATCAGGAAATCGAAAAATTCAAAAACAAAACAAGAAGCGAAAAATATTCAAAATGTTAAGGGCGACCTCATATTTCAGATAGGAGATTGCGTTTATTTAAAAATGAAAACAAATCGGACGGCAAAAAAACTTTCTGATAGATATTCAGGACCTTATTGAATAATAAAACAGTATGGCAACAATGTTACATTTAAACTCTTAAAACCAAAAACGGGAAAAGTCTATAAGACGCATATTAGTCGTATAAAAAGGGCAAAATTCACAAAAACATAGACCCCGCAACCGTCAACATCGAATACCTCGGAAGAAGAAAATGAACCACCTCAATCTAGACTAAGTGAGCTTAAACCTTTCAATTTTAAACAAGGATATTTTGAAAATAGTACTGATGAGGAAAATTTTCACGAATTTCTAACAATGACAAATATGGTTACCCCCCAAAAAAGTAACCCTATCACGTGGAGACCCAAGAAAACCGACTCATCTTCAAGTGAAGAATCGGAAGAATTGGACTATACAATTTCACCAAAAACACAATTTTTCCCAGATAGAATCTCAACTCCTTACCCCCCCCCCAAAAAAAAACGTTTCCCGAATATTGTAAACCCTGTCACAGCAATAGGCGGATCTCTTACGTTATATGATGAATTAAATAAGGCTATACAGACTCCTAGGGAAAAACAGCCAGAACAGGTCAACAAGCCCCAAAGACAAACATTACGAGAAGCCATTGATCTTATTAATTATCCGACTAAGACTAGAAAAAGTACATTTAATGCTAGTCCAGCCACTCGTGAACCCCAGTATCATGATATAACCGTTTCAAAAGCAAAACCAAAGGACTGGCTATCTTGGTAGGAAACCATGATGCAGTCAATTCCCCATCCTCCTGAGGACATGGCTTTTAAACAATGGAGACATCCTAAGAAAACCCTCGACTTCTCAATTAGTTCCCAAGAATCATTCAACTCCCCTGAGCAAAGAATCCAACAAGAAGAACCAAGTAGTAAACCCTCTACATCACGAGAAGAAATTTTTGAAGGTCAAGCAGGATTAACTCCAAAGTCTCAAACATCTTCCAAAGAAATAAGTACTAAATCTACGAGTACCAGTTCCTCAGAAACAGAAAGTGAATCAGACCCAGATAAGCTCAAGGACTCAGAAAGAGCCAGGTCATATAGTGCTGTTGCTCAAGCCAAAAAGGCACAACTGAAAGGTCAAAAGTTACTAAAGAAACAATATAAAAAAATTAGATTTAATATCGTTAGTAAAACCAAACAAAAAGGATGCTGAACCTACAGACGAAAAGGTAACAACCAGGTCAGGCAGAATAGTCAAAATACCAGACAAATTAGAATATTAATAACTATTAGATAGGGGTAAAATAAACAAATCATTTGCCATAAAATCAAGAAAAACTCAAAAAATATTTCAACGGAACCATTTCGTAATATAGGATCCCTAAAAAAATGTACGTTTCAGGAAGTTTGCAGACTCAGATTGAAAAATAAGACTACTTCAAAAAGTCAAAAAGTTCTCAATATTTTGAGTAAGTTCCAGATCATCTCTTTCTAACAAGAATATGCTCATAAATTGCAACTGTTTTTTTATAAATATTCTACCGCAAAAAATAATTCCTTAACATTAAAGCTTATTAATACCTCTATAACTAACGCTGGCCCAACAGGAAATTCAATCTTATATTTAAGGTAACCTTATAGCTTTGTACCATCATTTAACAAATACCAAATTAAAGTGCATTACTATCCCCAAAAATACATCAAAGAAGTAAAGTGCCAACAAACGCCCCCGCAAGCCGTTGCCGAGGAACAAAACGTGTTTCGGTTTGTCATCCATAACTTCCTAATTGCGATTTTCTTATTGCAAACTAGTCCGATAAAAATATCCCTATCATAAGATTCTATTTTGGTTCGTACGCCGTCTCTGTACGGATTCCCGTCGTTGCTTCAGCTGATGTTACCCCATCTTATTCCTCTCACTGTATAGAATACGCGCACGGTATTAAAAAAAAATCATAGAAATTCTTGTACGTTGTATTTCTCTACTTGTATTTCAATATTTCCAATTTAAAAAACTTTTCTTTTTATCATTTCAAATTTCTCTAAGTTGCTAAATCCTTCTCAATTTAATTGATTACCCAATTTACTACCAACATATGTCAAAAGCAATTATAGAAACGGAGTTTACTTCAATAATTCATGCTGAAGAAAATGTTATTTACTCAAGTGCAATTTTGCTTCAAGACGAAAATGGTAAGGAAGTGTGTGCTGAAACGTGGTAACTCAACTATGATCTTACAAAACTTGAAAATTTGTTCCTTTTTATAAATGTGCAAGAGAATTAAGAGATCGTCTCTTGTAATTTCAATATTCAATTCCCAAACAAAAATATTCCAAATGCATCGCGGTTGGAAGGCTATGATGCAAAATTGTGTTTCTCTTCGACAAAATCATGCATTGGAAGCTTAGAAAAATGGAGAAAATAATTATCCAGAGTAAATCAAGATTTCTATGTAGTCTTATATTTAGCTGCTCCCTTTTGAACAGTGCTTTTATATTTAAATGACACCACAATGATATAGTGTTAGAGTAATACACATAAGACACTATTCTTATTTACTATATTACCTTATATACCTCACGTTACTTCTTATGTACCTAAAGATTTATCATAAATTCATTTATCCTTTGAATTTTTAAATAATATTTATGTTATGCAATTTTTATGTTATAATAATTCTTCTTAGTTACATACCGTTGGTATTACTTTATATGTTAGCAATATGATTCTGCTTGAAAATTTTTAGTATAGAAATTGGCACACTCTGACGTTGGTCGACGATACGTCATGGTCAGAAATTGAAAAACACCTATCATCATTCATCAGCCACAGAAAGATGCCCAAATCACACATCTGATTCGACCCAACAGCTATCAACCAGATAAGTCACCTCTTAAGCGCCAGCTGCTGTCCCACGACCCTCTATATTCTTCCAACTGAACTATGTAGACCTAAGAAGACACAGTATTCAGCTAAGAAGGTACACCCACCATATACTCATGAAGACACCAACAAGATCCACAACAATCAACAGATCGCCTACATCAAGATACGTTATTAACGACACCGACGTTGATGAAGTCCAGAAGAGTATAACATAAGTCCCAATTTTGTAATTTGTGTACCAAGTAATGTCTTTAAGGATTACCTTAGTTCATTAACTCATAAAACAATTAACAAACGCTTAAAAACAATTCATATGCAGATGAGAGCGGGAGCGGAACAGAAGAGCCGTAGTACCAGCAGTACTATTGTACTTAAATTGCTAGGGGATAGGTGTTCCGGGTCCCGTACTTCCCATTTTGTTAGAAGCGCAAAAACAATACAGACATAACAATTGCTGAAGTATTAAGCAATAAAAATACTTTGAGGTGATAAACTAAAATGAATTTATACCAGTTCAATGACTGAAACGGGCAAGGACACGAGAATTGTGAATAGGTGTGAAAGTAACAATCCAAAAATAAGTGATGAACAATTAAAGAAAGTGCCAATAGTATTTTTAAAATTTAAATTAAAAAAAAGTACCAGTGGTGATTTGTTATAAAACCTTGTATATTTTTACACTCTAATGTTAGAATACCAGGGATCAATTTAAGGGAAAATTTAATATAATAGATAAAATTGATTATAATGCAAATAAAAACAAACGATTGGAACCAGGTATTCATTTGTAAACACAGTTAATGTCAAGTGCTGTCGTTATGTAATTTTAAGAAGTAGGGACATAGTTTTGAATAATCATTCTAAGGTGAATAATGAAAATATTTAATGGACAAAATAGAATTTTGGAAAGAAAGGGATCAGTCTGATTGATGAGGACATCAATCTACAACGGGAAAGGGGATATGTAACACATAGGCCAGCTACCCCCCCCCCTTACAAAATTCAGGACCAAATCTCTTATTCATACCCCCTTAGTAAATTTCAAATTAAACGTCTTCGAAGCATATTTAAGTTTTAAAGTTAAATTCAATACTCACCAAGATACGTGAGTATAAGTTGAATTATTTGTTATTTCAGTAAGCGAAAAGTTACAACAAACAGAAAAGCTTCCTTTTGAATCATCCAATCAAAATCAAATCTATATTACTGGTTTATACGAACCTTTGTTTTTTTTAATAAAAAAAACCAGACGGGAAAATCCTTGTTCCCTTCTCTTTTGTCCCTTGGGGGCGGAGACTGGTCTATGTATCATTATTGGAAAATACCAGTAATATTGCAATATTTTCAGTAGAGGTCACCTGCCCAAGTCAACTGTCGAGTTCTTGTTTTAGAAATCCAGTTTGAGTCTTATATTAGCGCGACGCAGGCAGCCAGTTAGTTCAGTCGAGTATTGGCGTTCATATGTACCATTTCATGCTATAGATTATTGAAGTTGTCTTATCCAAAGTTGTGTGTAAGTACGAAAATAAAATTATTGTCTTATAATCATTTTTTGTCTATGAGCTAAGGCATCAGATACAGGTCCTCTAGTCTTTCAGGCACGCTCCCAAGGGAATATATACTGTTTAAGAGACCTGAACATCCCAAAGATGATTCTGTCTCCCAGATTACTGGAGATTATTCACAGAACCTTCTTATTGTGTTAGTTATTTAGCTCCCATATCAAGATCTGAATATCTCATACCGATATTAAGCTACCAGGACCTAGAAAAATCCCAATTACCTCGTAGCAACAATCCTCCCTTAAGCAAAAACATCCCCCAATTTCACTCAATTTAATATAACCAACCCCCCCCCCGTAACATAGTATGTTTATAATAAGTATGAGAAAAAGTATACTATATTAAAATAAGGGAATAAGTACAGTATAGTATGTTTAGTATAGTAAGGTATACTAGAATATTATGTAATATGGTTCAGTATACAATATAATGAAGTCTAGTACAGTACGACAAAAAAATAGCGATACACAAGCAAGTAAATAGCTAACAAGAATAATAGTAATAAACCAGGTATTAGAGAAACTTCCAGATAATCAGTTTTGCCTGTTTTTATATCTTTGCTGTTGATGTGGAGGAACAACGAGAGGAGCTCGCCTTAAACGTATCCTGTATTTAATCTATTATAAAATAAAACGTCTATGAACAAAACGGTTTACCTATTTTAAGCGATTGGATAAGAAAACTAAATTTGATTTAAAGCGTTTTAGATTGACAATTCAGATTTTCACTTTGGACCATCTAAAATCAGAAGCTTACACCGAAAAAATTGACAGTATTGGGCAAATATACCTAAAGCTTATAAATGGCATTAACCATGACCGAGAGATATACCACCACCATGGAAGCTTATAAAAATCAGCATCAAACATACCTAGATTTTCTAGATTACATCTCGTACTCAGTAGACGTTTCTCGTGACAAACTACGAGGATCAAGATGGGTACTTGAAATAGTGAACAAGGTTGTAAATATGTGCTTGAAAGAGCTCTCTGCATCTCGGGCCAGAATTGTTTTGGAAAAAATATTTTCCTTACTTCCCAAATAAGTCGAATTCATTTGTAAATTTTTTTTCAAGAGAAATCACCTAGGGGTAAAATAAGGCATTCGTTACCAGTTATACAGGAAGAATTTAGAAGACAAGTCTCTTCATCAGCAGGAAAGTTGTCCCAAACCCAAATGCGATTATCTACTTCAATAAAATAGTCTTTCAGTGGCGTCAATTGGGTGGGGGGATATCACCACCCCTACTATATTTCGAAATTTTTTTTTTTTGTATTTTCATTGAAAAATGGCCTATACCAAGCTTTTTCGTCAGAAAAATAATAAAATTATCCTCCCCCCTACTTTACGAAAACACCCCCACCCCCGAATTTTCCAGGAATTGAGCCCATTGCAGTCTGTTTGGAGGCATCGACCATCAAAAATTAGACCATATTTCACTTAAGTTTCAAGATATTTTATCTAGTAATCAGAATCTTACAAAGCACAAGGTAAACTTAAATGGTATAAATTTCAGGAGGCTTAGGGGGTCCACAATACCACATTATATGTAGGACAATGTCTGTCCCTTTTAAATTTTGGTTTTGCTCTTTACCACCATTTTTTCAAGCTTGTGTTCTAGATTCAGTTTACAGTGAAGTATTGCCCATGCCTTAATATATACACCAATGATCGTAAAAAGTAGAGGGAAAATTAGAGGCCAATTAAAACGTATATTCCGAGTCTGGAACCATTGGACTGCAGACGCATACAATTCGAAATAAAGCAAATAAAAAAGTGATACGAGAGAAATCCTTGGTGCATAAGTATGGGGCTACTACAAATTAAATGTTCTTTAAAATCAAGTATATGAAATATGTAAATATGTATACCTTTAATTCTTAAACTAATCAAACTTTCAAAGGATAAATTATAGTTTAGTGTAAAGAGCAGGGGACTAAAGGGATGGCACCTCTTAAAATATTGCATAAAATATGTTCCTTTTAGGTTTTAGTGTTGCTCTTTACTTTCACTTGAAGCAGATAGTTTTTATTTGATTTAGGAAAGAGTGATCTGTCTCCTATGTATTTTTTCCACACTTACAGCATACACAAAATTATGTAAAAAGATTAAAAAACCCACCGTAAACCTCGATTTCGGGTTATTTAGGGCGCATTCACATACAGTTTGATACAAAGCGATTAAAACTCGGACACGAGAGAATTTTTGGCACTCCGATATAGACTTAATGTTTCTTTTATCTTTTGTAAACAGTTTTGAAAGAAACCTAGCTGCAGCTTGTAAGACAAATTGAAAGAAACAGAAAACCGAGACAACTTGAAAATAGCTCAAATGAAAATGGAACACTACCCAGCAGATCTAGACAAGATCACAGCTTAATCAAATTTAATTAAACTTAAGCTAGTTAAATATAAATTATAATTCAAATACCAGAAACAAGATTTCACTATAAATTTCCAAAATTATACAAATTAGTTTGTTTCTAAATACTCTTTGTTGATTGTACAATAAGCAGAGCAAGGCAAGGCCAATTTTGATAAATGTACACATGCATATGCCTTCCTATTGTATCCTTCGGCAAACTTTTT
>NW_027062609.1:0-20543 GCF_032884065.1 Artemia franciscana
CAGGGAGTATAAATGACGACCAGGATATAAGTAAAAAAAACTAAAAAAACTAAAAAAAGGTAAAAACTACAAAAAAACTAAAAAGAAAAAAAAAATAAAAACTAATAAAAAAACTAAAAAATCTAAAAATCTAAATAAATTAAAAAAGAAAAAAAATAAAAAAGGAAAAAAATAAAGGAGAAAAACAAAACTAAAAAACGAATGTATATACAGACCGGGACACCCGGATACAAATGACGACCGGGACACAGGGAATATAAATGACGACCGGGACACAGGGACACAACTACAACGGGGACGCCGGGGGGCACAGGGGGATATAAATGACGACCGAGACACCGGGACACATGGAATATAAATGACGCCCGGGACACTCAAAGAGAAATCACAGACTGGGACACCGGGACACAAATGACGACCGGGACACAGGGACAAAACTACAAAGGGGATGCCGGGGGGCACAAGGGGATATATAAATGACGATGGCGACACAGGGAATGGTAGATTAGCAATCACCATCAACAAAGCTCAAGGGCAATCATTAGAGTCATGAGGTATAGATCTGAATACGGATTGTTTTCCCATGGACCATTATATGTTGCATTTTCAAGAGTCGGTAAACAATCTATTTATATGCACAGACAATGGGACAGCAAAGAATGTTGTATATTCGCAAGTTTTACGTAGTTAAAAACATATATATATATATATATATCTATATTCACAGGTGGGACATAGGGACACAACTACAATGGCGCGTAACTAATATGGCGCGTAACGACTTACGCGCGCGGGGGGGCTTGGGGGGGGGGGCGCGAAGCGCCCCCACCAACTAGGTGTTGGGGTGGCGCGAAGCGCCACCCCAACAGCTAGTATATATATATATATATATATATATATATATATATATATATATATATATATATATATATATATATATATATATATATATATATATATATATATATATGTTTGTAACTACGTAAAACTTGCGACTATACAACATTCTTCGCTGTCCCATTGTCTGTACATATAAATAGATTGTCAGGTTTACCGACTCTTGAACATGCAACATATAATTGTCCATGGGAAAAACAATCCGTATTCAGATCTATACCTCATTATTCTAATGATAGCCCTTGAGCTTTGTTAACGGTGATTGCTAATCGACCATTCCATGTGTCCCCGTCGTCATTTATATATCCCCCTGAGATAAGATAAGATAAGATAATATTTATTTCAACAAAGCGACTATCACAAGCCCAAAAGGGCCGAATTCGCACTTCAGCGTCAGTACAACATCATAAATTGCAATCAATAAAAAGTCAAACGATAAAAACTCGTAAAGTTAAAACAGGGAAAACAAATTTAAACAAAAATGTAGCTAGCAAGAATTACAAAGTTTGCAATTGCAAAATAATCACTCAAACTATAAGATAAGAGTGGAGTGAGAAAAGAAAAAAAAGGGGGGGGGGTATTAATTTAAAATTTCAACTATGTGAGGGATTAATATTCTTAGATAAGATAAGATATTTAATTTCAAAAAATAACTATCACAAGCCCCGAGGGACGCATTCCGGAATTCGCATTCCAGAGTCATAAAACCATAAAAATAAAAACACATCATAAAAATAGCACAACAACTAAAAAACTGGTTAAACAATGTCAAAAACAACTAAATCAGAAAGGCAAAGCCATTCATTTGTCAAAAAAAAGAAAAAATTAAACGGCAATATGTCAGAAAGTTGAAAAGGTAAGTCGTAAAACAAAACTAAAAGAGTGAGATAAAATTAGCGTTGAAAAGGTTTAAAAGAGAACATATAAACAATCGGTGGGAACAAACGAATCAAACGAACAACGACCTAAAGCACCTCACATGAAAGAGAAAAAAAAACGGGGGGAGGCGAAACTAGTTGGCTATTTTATTTATTTTTTCTGTGATGAAGGGGACAAAGGTTATGAAGGGGACAGAGGCACAACGACGACCTCCTTCGCTCAAGGGTTTCCAAACTAGCTTTTTTTAGGAGCAGAGAGTAAGGCACCTTGCCTTCTTTGAAAATTATTCGCAAGGCTCTTTTTTGTATTGACTCAATTTTGTCTGATTCTTCACGGGAGATGCCAGGGTGCCAAACTGGACAAGCATATTCAAGATGCGGACGGACAAACGACGTGTACAACCTTAAGGAGTGAGAAGGGGGGACACTATATTTACTTAGGAGCTTAAGGAGGGCGATAGACGCATTAGCTTTATGGATGATATCTTTAACGTGGATATCCCACTTTAAATTTGACGAAATTGTGACTCCAAGTAATTTAACCGAGGATGCATAAATTTCAGGAGGGATAGGATTAAGAAAACAGGGCGAGGATTTGAGGAAACAAATCGGCATTATCATGGACTTAGAGGGGTTTACGGTCATATCTAGGTCCAAAGCCTCACTTCCAATTTCATCGAGAATACTCATAGGGTCGCTTATTAAATTTTTGAAGCAACTTTCAACAATCGTTAGGTCATCAACAAATTTCCAACGGTCAGGAACTTCCTTTGCAAGGCTGTTAACCATGACTGAAAAAAGGAGGGGGCCTAGGAGAGTTCCTTGGGGTATGCCATTGTAGATAGGGAGAGGATTTGAGTAATGGTTCTGGTATTTAACCACCTGTGATCTATTTGTTAAAAATGAGGCAACCAATTTTACCAGTAAGGGATCGATATTGAACTCGCTTTCTAGTTTCTCAATTAAAATATTGTGGTTAACAAGGTCAAAGGCTTTCTGAAGGTCAATAGAAATTAAGTTTAGCCAGGAATTAGGTTTTTCGAGGATTTTCCCGATGTGGTCAATAAGAGAAACGAGGTAGTGGGAAGTAGAAGTTGATTTTAGGTTTCCAAATTGTTTCAGGTCAGTAAGAGGTAGGATTTTTTCCTTTAGCAAATCTGCAAGGAATCCTTCATACAATTTTGAAAAAATAGGAGTAAGCGTAATAGGCCGAACACCATCAAAGCCAGGCTTTCCATTTTTCTTTTTCAAAGGGGTAATAAAACCCTGTTTCCAAATTGTTGGAATTTGCCCAGACTTAGTAATTTCGTTAAACAGGACAGACAAGGGCTTAGACAGGAAGTCACCGAAGGCTCTAATAAGGGGAAACGGGATATCCAAAGGACAAACACTTGTCTTTCTTAGTTTATCAATTCTTCTTTCAATCTCAGACGGGGAAACAGTCGGGAAAAAGGGGGATGGGGCTCCTGTTGATAATTGGATTGGCAATGCTGGAAGGCTCTGGACAATGGAAGCGAGAAATTTATTTAGATTATTTGCAGTAACATCAGGGGGCTCTGGTAAGTTGAAATTAAGCTGGTCAAGACTCCTGCCACATAGCTTTTTAACCTCGGAATACCAGTTTTTTGGCTTATTAGTGAACAATTCTTCGATCTTATTTTTGTAGTATGATCGTGCCAATTTACGAATTTCTCTTTTAATTGATTTTCTTAATATATTGGCTTGATCGAGTTTACCATTCTTAAACAGCTTCAATTTGGTTCTAATTAGTGTTTTTATTGTTTGATTAATAAAGGGTTTGTCACTTGAGCACCTTTTAAACCTTTTTTCTGGGAAACAAATTTGATATTTATCAATTAGCTTTTTATGAAACGTGGCTGTTTTCTCATCAAGGTTTTGTAAACTATAAATGTCGGACCAATCTTCAGTACTCAGCCACATACCAAAAGAAAGAAGACCAGAATTTAGAAGGGGGCGGTAAGTGCTATAAGTCTTTGAGAAAGTATGCTTAAAAGTTGAGGAGGGGGACAAAAGAATGGAAAAATGATAACTCCCACCTAATGGGGGCAAAGTTGAGGGAGGGCTGTAAAAATTATACATATTAGTTAAAATAACATCAAGAGAGGTATTTCCCCGAGTTGTCGGTGTTTTAACAATTTGTTTTACTTTAAGTGAAGCACAAAAGGAATCCATTTTAAGGTCGTTGGCATCGCCAACTAAAAAAAGGCCAGCATTGGGGTACTTAGAAATAACAAAATCAGCACTTGCCTGTAATTGCTGGACAAAATTACGTTTTGACTCGATATTTTGATTTGGGGAATAATAGAAAACAGCTATTGCAATAATACTAAATGGACGAGGGAGTACTTTTGGTCTAACACTTAGCCAGAGGATTTCATCATACTCGGATAAATTAGGGACTTGAATAACCTTTGGGTAAAGGTGACTCTTAGTAAAAAACAGAACTCCATCACCTTTTTTCCCGAGTGGGTGGTCTGAAGGACGGAGTTTAATAAACTCTGAATAATTTGTCAGGTGTAGGGACCCTGGGTCATGGGATTGAACTTCAGTAACAGCTATAATATCTATCAAATGTGATTCTGAAACCACCTCGAGTTCAGTAAGCTTTTCAAAATTAAGACTTTCAGCATTAGTAACTAAAAGTTTAGGAAAAACAAACCGATTGGGGAATCGCGACAGGGAAACTTGATGGGTTTGAGAATTTCCTGGGGGGTAGGGTTTTAATTTAATTTTATTATGCTTTGGAGAAGAGGGGTAAGAGAAGGATTTGCTTTGGGGATTTGGATGTTGGGGGACGGGCAAGGATATGGACGAAGCACGAGGACTTATTATATGACAATTATTGGGCGCAAAAAATCTCAGACCTGAGTCACGTTTACAGGGTAGGCACGAGGGATAAAACGAATGGGCTGGGGTTTCGTAAGGTGCTGGGAAAGGGGGGCTGGGTGGGAATAGTGATTCATGTCCGTCAAGAAATTGCTGGTTTGCGGCGGAGTAGGGAGGGTATGGGGCAGCATACTGTAAGGGGGAAGGAAATAGGACTTCTGTATACGGAGAGGAGGAGGAGATAACAAGGGGTAAGGCGGGGGAGTATGTAATCGGGAAGGGTTTATTAATTGTTGGGCTGAAAATGCAGGGGGATAAGAATGGGTGTCGACAGGAACCTGGCCAAGGGGAGGATGGGGTCGTGAGTGCTTTCGACGCTGGCCTAAAAAGGGCGGGGCCTCCCTCCGAAATCCATCTCCATTTTTTGTCAAATTCTTAGAACTAGCATCGTGCACATGCGAAGGTATAGCTTGTGGCTTAGAGAATAACCTACTAAACGACTTTGGTATAAAAACATGATACTTGTCACAACCGAAACAACGACCCGACATAAAAACGGAACAAATTGAAACATGGTCAAACAAGCACGAACTTTTATTGCAAGAACCCGTCAGAAAATATTTGCAAATATGGAGCCGATTACATCTTTTTCGTGGTTACATTTTGCACGTAAAAAATCCTTGCAAACTGATTTCGTTTTTTCTTTATTTTCAATTACACGCTGATCACCATTTTTTTTCCAGCTAATTCTTCCGTTTCCTTCACTTTCATATGCCACAAGTTTCTCATAAACAATTTCAATATCTGCATCGGATTTCGTAGTAACCTTATTAGTCTTTAAAACAAAGGTGTCATTATCCTCTTTCAAATTCAGCATACAACCGGAAGCCGTTAAGTTATTCCTGTATTCGGATACAGTGGGATTACGTTCATGAATAATTGATTTCATTTCAACATTATTAACTTGACCGTTCCGGTCAATGTCATTGCTAATCACCTGGTTTGTCACTGGTACAAACGCCCTTGAGGTCTCAAATGAATTTACGAAGGGAAATATAGCATTTTCTGAATTTTTTAATTTCACTTGATTGACTTCATTATTCTTTGTTATATCACTGTTTTGAGTTACAGATAGGGGTTCAGAAATTACGGTCGAAATGTAGCTTAATAACTCTTCTAGTCTGTCTTTTAATGGTTTAAGAATATCAAGATTTGTCTGGCAAGCAAAATCTTTAACACAGGGATTTGGATACGTTAAATTTTCTCTGGTAACATATGAGTAAGGTTCGGTCTGAACTGATACCTCACGTGAGCAGGTTCGTAATTTTCCAATGGTGGTGTTCAGAGTATAGGATGGGTCGACGGAAGAAAAGGTCTGGCACTCAGTCTGACAAGAAACTTCAAGAGGGGGGGGGGACGTCACTTCATGTTGTAAATAGGGAGAGGCTAGAGTCGACTTCTGCGAAGGGGGGAGCACCGGTGATTTGAGCTCTTTTAAGATATTAAGCATCTTAGCTCTTGAATTTGGAGAACGAGGGGTGCGAGGTGAAGGTAAAACAGGTGAATTTAAAGAATTTACCTTATTGATTGGCATTTTCTTAGAGGAGCAGTCAGGACAACACCAGCTCTCACTCCAATTAGCTGTATCAATTCTGGCACATTTTTCCGCTCCTGCGTGAAACGAGCAATTGCACCCTCCACACTTCACAGAGTTTGAAAAGACTCTAAGCCTACATTCGGGACAAACTAGTCTTTGTCTGACCATTGTTTTTTAAGAGGTTAATGGTCCGGCTGAAAAAACTTGGTTCAACAGTTAACAACACTAGATCCTCACACGTTGGATGCTTAGCTGTATAAATATGCGATAGAAATTCCTTCTAAATTATTCTACATATTTTGCAGAAAATAATTTATTTGATGGTGTTACTAAGTTCCGAGACAGTAAAATGGTCAGATTTTCAAGTTGTTGAAAATTCATGACAGAGTACTTTGAATTTGGTACAGCAAAAAATAAGTAACTCTTTTCAAATGTATCTTAATACAAATACTTCCACACTAATATTAGCTTAAAACCTTTCTTTTAAATTCACCATCCTTTCGAGCAGGCTACGACTTCGACTTATCTCTCCAGATGTGTCCCGGTCGTCATTTGTGTCCCGGTGTCCCAGTCTGTGATTTCTCTTTGAGTGTCCCGGGCGTCATTTATATTCCATGTGTCCCGGTGTCTCGGTCGTCATTTATATCCCCCTGTGCCCCCCGGCGTCCCCGTTGTAGTTGTGTCCCTGTGTTCCGGTCGTCATTTATATTCCCTGTGTCCCGGTCGTCATTTGTATCCGGGTGTCCCGGTCTGTATATACATTCGTTTTTTAGTTTTGTTTTTCTCCTTTATTTTTTTCCTTTTTTATTTTTTTCTTTTTTAATTTATTTAGATTTTTAGATTTTTTAGTTTTTTTATTAGTTTTTATTTTTTTTTTTCTTTTTAGTTTTTTTGTAGTTTTTACCTTTTTTTTAGTTTTTTTAGTTTTTTTTACTTATATCCTGGTCGTCATTTATACTCCCTGTGTCCCGGTCGTCATTTGTGTCCCGGTGCTTTGTTGATTGCTAATCGAACATTCCTTTTGTCCCGGTCGCGTTCTCTTTGAGTGTCGTCATTCATATTGTCAGGTTTACCGACTCTTGAACATGCAACATATAATTGTCCATGGGAAAAACAATCCGTATTCAGATCTATACCTCATTATTCTAATGATAGCCCTTGAGCTTTGTTAATGGTGATTGCTAATCGACCATTCCATGTGTCCCCGTCGTCATTTATATATCCCCCTGTGCCCCGGCATCCCCATTGTAGTTGTGTCCCTGTGTCCCGGTCGTCATTTATATTCCCAGTATCCCGGTCGTCATTTGTGTCCCAGTGTCCCAGTCTGTAATTTCTCTTTGAGCGTCCCAGTCGTCATTTATATTCCCTGTGTCCCGGTCGTCATTTGTGTCCCGGTCTGTAATTTATCTTTGAGTGTCCCGGTCGTCATTTATATCTCCCGGTCGTTATTTGTGTCCCAGTGTCCCAGTCTGTAATTTCTCTTTGAGTGTCCCAGTCGTCATTTAAATTCCCTGTATCCCGGTTTTTAGTTTTCTTTTTCTCCTTTATTTTTCAAATTTTTTCCTTTTTTTTAGTTTTTTTTTCTTTTTCAGTTTTTAGTTTTTTTAGTTTTTTTTTTTATTAGTTTTTGTTTATTTTCTTTTTAGTTGTTATTGTAGGTTTTACCTTTTTTAGGTTTTTTTTAGTTTTTTTTTCTTTTTTATTTTTTAGTTTTTAACCTTTTTTTTAGTTTTTTAGCTTTTTTAGTTTTTTTAGTATTTTCTTTTTAGTTTTTTTTGCAGTTTTTACCTTTTTTAGTTTTTTTTCTTATTTTGTATTAATGCTAAAGCCAAGGTTCGAACCTGGAACCTCTCGGACCTGGAATCTGAAACATAACGCTTTACCAACTCAGCTACTTCGGCTTGTATATATATATATATATATATATATATATATATATATATATATATATATATATATATATATATATATATATATATATATATATATATATATATATATATATATATATATATATATATATATATATATATGTTTTTACCTACGTAAAACTTGCGAATATACAACATTCTTCGCTGTCCCATTGTCTGTACACATAAATAGATTGTCAGGTTTACCGACTCTTGAACATGCAACATATAATTGTCCATGGGAAAAACAATCCGTATTCAGATCTAAACCTCTTTATTCTAATGATTGCCCTTGAACTTTGTTGATGGTGATTAGTAATCAAACATTTCCTGTGTCCCCATCGTCATTTATATATCCCTCTGTGCCCCCGGCGTCCCCGTTGTAGTTGTGTCCCTGTGTCCCAGTCGTCATTTATAGTCGACAAACATGACGTCAGTCGACAGACAAACATGACATCAGTCGACACACACGTCCCAGTCGTCATTTGTGTCCCGGTGTCCCAGTCTGTAATTTCTCTTTGAGTGTCCCGGTCGTCATTTATATTCCCTATGTCCCGGTCTGTATATACATTCGTTTTTGAATTGGTACATGATGAAATAAATTCTTTGTTTTTTTCCTTTTTTTCTTTTTAGTTTTTTTTTTGGACATGCTTGAACATGCAACATATAATGGTCCATGGGAAAACAATCCTTATTCAGATCTATACCTCATGATTCTAATGATTGCCCTTGAGCTTTGTTGATGGTGATTGCTAATCGACCATTCCCAGTGTCGCCGTCGTCATTAATATATCCCCCTGTGCCCCCCGGCGTCCCCGTTGTAGTTGTGCCCCTGTGTCCCGGTCTTTATTTATATTCCCTGTGTCCCGGTCGTTATTTATATTCCCTGCTTCCCGTTCGTCATTTGTGTCCCGGTGTCCCAGTCTGTGATTTCTTTTTGAGTGTCCCCGGCGTCATTTATATTCCTTGTGTCCTGGTCGTCATTTGTGTCCCGGTGTCCCGGTCTGTATATACATTCGTTTTTGAATTGGTCTTTTTTTTAGTTTTTAGTTTTTTACCTTTTTTTAGTTTTTTTTTGTTATACCTCATGATTCTAATGATTGCCCTTGAGGTTTGTTGATGGTGATTGCTAATCGAACATTCCCTGTGTCCCCGTCGTCATTTATACATCCCCCTGTGCCCCCCGGCGTCCCCGTTGTAGTTGTGTCCCTGTGCCCCGGTCGTCATTAGTTTTTTTTTACTTATGTCCTGGTCGTCATTTATACTCCCTGTGTCCCGGTCGTCATTTGTGTCCCAGCGCTTTGTTGATGGTGATTGCTAATCGAACATTCCTTGTGTCCCGGTCGCTTTCTCTTTGAGTGTCCCGGTCGTCATTTATATTCCCTATGTGCCGGTGTCCCGGTCGTCATTTGTGCCCCGATGTCCCGGTCTGTAATTTCGTCAGTCGAAAACATGACGTTAGTCAACACACAAACATGACGTCACCCGACAGACCCACACACACACAGACAACTTATTTTTATATATATAGATAGATATATATACTAGCTGTTGGGGGGGGGGCGCTTCGCCCCCCCCCCTCCCCGCGCGTGTAAGTCGTTACGCGCCATAATAATAACCCAGAAACAACTTATTTATATATATATATATATTTATATATATATATATATATATATATATATATATATATATATATATATATATATATATATATATATATATATATATATATATATATATATATATGTATATATATATATATATATATTTTGGCTTGGAAAATGATTTTGATTTATTTATTGATAAGTGGTGTAAGAAAGAGAATAAAAATAAAGAGAGTTTTCAAAGTTGGAAGAATTTAATTATTAGTAGAGTAAGAAATAAAATATATTCTAACTTAAAAAATAGTAACACTAAATCATTATTTTATAATGCGAAGATTAAACAAGCAATTGCTAATCTAAAGAATGAATTTGTAATTGTGCCAGTGGATAAAGCTAATAATAATTTTGCCATAATTTGTCAGAAGCTGTATTGTGATATCTTAAAAAGGGAGTTATGCACAACTAATGTTTATGATAAGGTAAATATAGAGGATGAGAATTTAATTGAAAAGACTGAAGAAATACTTTTTAAAAATTTTAATATTAAAATAAATGACAATGATAAAAAGTTCCCTTTCCTATATTGGACTGTAAAATTTCATAAGAATCCCCCTAAACCACGGTTTATTGCTGGAGCAGCTAAATGTCCAAACCGCATTGCTGCTACTGACCTCTCTTTAATTTTAAAGGAAATTGTAAATAAACTTAAAACCTATTGTTCTGGTATTAAAAAATTTTCGAATTTTAATCCATATTGGAGTGTTAATAATTCACTGCAGGTGATAGATTCTTTAACAATGGTTTCAGCTAAAAGAATTGAGTCTTTCGATTTTGCGACAATGTATACTAATTTATCACTCAATTTAGTGTTTGATAATTTAAAAACTGTTATAAAGAAATCTTTCCTTTTATCTAGTAAAAGGTTCTTAAAAATAGACAGTTATAATAAAAAAGCCATATGGACAAACTGCTTTAATACTACAGTTAACTTGAGGTGTTACAGCTTGGATATGATTTTTGAGTTATTGGAATTTGTTTTATACAATACTTATATAAGATTTGGGGGTGATTTGTACAAGCAAATTATGGGAATTCCCACGGGGGGGAATGCCAGCCCATTTATAGCTGACTTGTTTTTAAGTCAACTAGAATATAAATATATGATGGATAAGAATAATCCAATTAATTTAAAACATGCTTTGTCAAATAATAAAAGATATTTAGATGATATTTTGGTCTTAAATTGTAAGGATTTCATTGATATTTCTAAAAATATATATCCATCAGAGCTTATTCTTGAGCCTAGTCATGGCGCTGGTCATGAAGATCATTTCTTAGATTTAAATATTAATGTTTGTGATAATAATAAATTAAGTTTTAAAATGTATAATAAAACGGATGATTTTGATTTTGAAGTGATTAGTTTCCCATTCCCTGAAAGTAATATACACTCAAATATCACATATTCAGCGTTTTTCTCACAGTTACTTCGTTATGCAAGGATTTGTAGTAATTATATTGATTTTAAAAATAGATGTAAAATCTTAAGCCAAAAATTGATATCAAGAGGTTTTTCTGCAAATAAATTAACTTGGCAATTTAAAAAATTTAGTTTTCATTATAACGAACTTTTAAATAAATATCAAAAGAATTATCTAGAAATACTTAAAGAAATTTTTAACTAATTTCGGAGGTTCGAGAAATGTTGTCACAGCGCCATTTATTTTGAATTGTGTTTCTAATTGAGCGGAATTTTTAAAAAATTAGCCACATGGTAAAGATGAATTCTATAATTGTTTAGTTCATTCAGGTTTTTTGCAATGTGTTAATATTTGTGATTTGGTAAAATTTATAATATTTAGTTTACCTATTGTTGCTAAAGGGAGGGATATATTAACAGGATAAGCTTGTTTTGGTTTTACTTGGTTGTTTTACATTTGCTGTTTTTTTTTTTCATAGGCATGTATTTTGGGGGTGATACCTGACGCGGGGATGCCATGGATATTCTGTG
Organism: Artemia franciscana; assembly: GCF_032884065.1. NCBI lineage: Eukaryota > Metazoa > Arthropoda > Branchiopoda > Anostraca > Artemiidae > Artemia > Artemia franciscana. Next base: position 11,745 of record NW_027062609.1, read on the forward strand.
GTAGCCACAACACTGTGCTAGGTAGAGAATTTAGAGTGGCGAAACCCTATATAGGCCAGTGTATTCTCCTGATGAGCCCTTATGTTGGGTGTTGCCTCTGAATTATTTGTCTATATTATTTTTTCTATTGTTTGATAAATGACGACTTATACTTATTGACGACATGACTGCCTGTCCATGGATTATTCTTTATGGTTGATTGTGTGTGGCTATGCTGTTTGACCTATGTGATTGTATGGATGAGTAGGGTTAAGGCCTCATTCAAGTGCTGGTCTATATTAATCACTAATTTAGGAAAATAGTCTTCCTTTTCTCCTTCTGTCTTTTTTTTTTTTTTTTTTTTTTTTTTTTTTTTTGTGTTTGTGCTGTAGCATTGGTGATTGCTCTTTTCATGATATATATATATATATATATATATATATATATATATATATATATATATATATATATATATATATATATATATATATATATATATATATATATATATATTTATACTAACTGTTGGGGTGGCGCTTCGCGCCCCCCCAAGCCCCCACCCCCTCGCGCGTAAGTCGTCACGCGCCATATTAGTTACGCGCCATTGTAGTTGTGTCCCTATGTCCCACCTGTGAATATATATATATATATATATATATATATATATATATATATCTATCTATATATATAAAAATAAGTTGTCTGTCTGTGGATGTGTGGATGGATGTGTGGATGGATGTGTCAGGTGACGTCACCTGAAAAAACTGGATTAGGTGACGTCAAAACTGAAAAAACTAAAAAAAGGCAAAAACTACAAAAAAAAAACTAAAAACTAATAAAAAAAATAAAAAAGCTAAAAAACTAAAAAAACTATAAAGGTAAAAACCAATAAAAAACTAAAAAAAAAACTGAAAAAACTAAAAAAAGGCAAAAACTACAAAAAAAAACTAAAAACTAATAAAAAAAGTAAAAAAGCTAAAAAACTAAAAAAACTAAAAAAACTAAAAAAAGGTAAAAAAATAAAAAAAATAAAAAATAAAAAAAAACTAAAAAAAAGGAAAAAACTGAAAAATAAGCTAAAATAAAGGTAAAAACCAATAAAAAACTAAAAAAAAAAAAGGAAAAAACTAATAAATGACGACACTCAAAGAGAAAGCGACCAGGACAAAAGGAATGTTCGATTAGCAATCAACAAAGCACCGGGACACAGGGAGTATAAATGACGACCAGGACATAAGTAAAAAAAAAAAAACTATCTATATATATAAAAATAAGTTGTCTGTGGATCTGTGGATCGTGGATCAGGTGACGTCACCTGAAAAAACTGGATCAGGTGACGTCAAAACTGAAAAAACTAAAAAAAGGCAAAAACTACAAAAAAAACTAAAAACTAATAAAAAAAATAAAAAAGCTAAAAAACTAAAAAAACTAAAAAAAGGCAAAAACTACAAAAAAAACTAAAAACTAATAAAAAAGCTAAAAAACTAAAAAAACTAAAAAAAAGGCAAAAACTACAAAAAAACTAAAAACTAATAAAAAAAATAAAAAAGCTAAAAAACTAAAAAAACTAAAAAAAGGTAAAAAACTAAAAAATAAATAACGACCGGGACACAGGGACACAACTACAACGGGGACACCGGGGGAAACAGGGGGATATAAATGACGACCGGGACAAAAAAACTAAAAAGAAATAAAAACTAAAAACTAATAAAAAAAACTAAAAAATCTAAAAATCTAAATAAGCTAAAAAAGAAAAAAAAGGAAAAAAATAAAGGAGAAAAACAAAACTAAAAAACGAATGTATATACAGACCGGGACACCGGGATACAAATGATGACCGGGACCCGGGACACAGGGAATATAAATGACGACCGGGACACAGGGACACAACTACAACGGGGACACCGGGGGAAACAGGGGGATAACCTGACAATCTATTTATATGCAAAGACAATGGGACAGCAAAGAATGTTGTATATTCGCAAGTTTATATAACATAGGGACACAACTACAATGGCGCGTAACTATTATGGCGCGTAACGACTTACGCGCGCGGGGGGGCTTGGGGGGGGCGCGAAGCGCCCCCACCAACTAGGTGTTGGGGTGGCGCGAAGCGCCACCCCAACAGCTAGTATATATATATATATATATATATATATATATATATATATATATATATATATATATATATGTATATTTATATATGTTTTTAACTACGTAAAACTTGCGAATATACAACATTCTTTGCTGTCCCATTGCCTGTGCATATAAATAGAATGTGAATATAAAAATAGAAAGTGCATATAAATATAAAAAAATATGCACATTCTATACAAAATATAATGTGCATATAAATAAATGTCAGGTTTACCGACTCTTGAAGATGCAACATATAATGGTCCATGGGAAAACAATCCTTATTCAGATCTATACCTCATGATGCTAATGATTGCCCTTGAGCTTTGTTGATGGTGATTGCTAATTGACCATTCCCAGTGTCGCCGTCGTCATTTATATATCCCCCTGTGCCCCCCGGCGTCCCCGTTGTAGTTGTGTCCCTGTGTCCCGGTCGTTATTTATATTCCCTGTGTCCCGGTCGTTATTTATATCCCCTGCGCCCTGGTCGTCATTTGTGTCCCGGTTTCCCAGTCTATGATTTCTTTTTGAGTGTCCCCGGCGTCGTTTATATTCCTTGTGTCCCGGTCGTCATTTGTGTCCCGGTGTCCCGGTCTGTACATACATTCGTTTTTGAATTGGTCTTTTTTTTAGTTTTTTACCTTTTTTTAGTTTTTTTTTGTTATACCTCATGATTCTAATGATTGCCCTTGAGGTTTGTTGATGGTGATTGCTAATCGAACATTCCCTGTGTCCCCGTCGTCATTTATACATCCCCCTGTGCCCCCCAGCGAGTCATGTTTCTGTGTCGGCTGACGTCATGAAATTAGTTGTCAGGTGACGTCATGTTTCTGTGTCGGCTGACGTCATGAAATTAGTTGTCGTCATTTTTGCTTTGACGGTGACGTCATTCAAGTTATATAAGACATATGTTCACGTAGAAATCTATTAATGTTTAAGTTTACAATGACTGATGAAGATGCTCAAAGAGTCTATGCCAAAAAACTTGCTGCTGATAGTTCCTCGGCACGCTTTCTTTTCTGACTTTCTCTATCAGCAGCAAGTTTTTTGGCATAGACTCTTTGAGCATCTTCATCAGTCATTGTAAACTTAAACATTAATAGATTTCTACGTGAACATGTCTTATATAACTTGAATGACGTCACCGTCAAAGCAAAAATGACGGCAACTAATTTCATGACTTAATTTCAGAACTTAATTTCTGTGTTGACTGACGTCATGAAATTAGTTGTCGTCATTTTTGTTATGACGATGCTTAGTATATTGTAAAACACATTAATTTGGTTAATAATATACCATTTAAAACACCAAAATGAACATGCTGGAGTAGTCACTCGGTGAGAGAGGGTGTCAGAACAGAGAATGAAGGTCCCAGGTTCAAATCCTGGTTAGGCTAAAAAAGGTAAAAATCTAAAAACTAAAAAAAACTGAAAAAACTAAAAAAGGCAAAAACTACAAAAAAAACTAAAAACTAATAAAAAAAATTAAGAATAAAAATAAAAAAAATAAAAAAGATAAAAACTAAAAAAAAAGTAAAAACAAAAAACGAAAAAAAACTAAAAAAGCTAAAAAAAAAGGTAAAAACCAATAAAAACTGAAAAGAAAAAAAGGAATAAAACTAAAAAAATTTTCATCTAAAAAACTAAAAAAAACTAAAAAAGGTAAAAACTAAAAGAACTAAAAAGAAAAAAAACTAAAAAAAGGAAAAAACTGAAAAATAAAGGAGAAAAAGAAAACTAAAAAAATATAAATAAAAATAAAAAAACTAAAAAGATAAAAACTTCAAAAAAAACTAAAAAGAAAAAAGAAAAAACTAAAAAACCTAAAAAAAGGTCAAAACCAATAAAAAAAACTAAAAGGAAAAAAAGGGATAAAATTAAAAATTTATTTCATCATATACCAATTCAAAAACGAATGTATACCGGGATGACGACCGGGACACAGGGAATATAAATGACACAACTACAACGGGGACGCCGGGGGGCACAGGGAAATATAAATGACGACCGGGACACCGGGACACAAGGAATATAAATGACGCCCGGGACACTCAAAGAGAAATCAGAGACTGGGACACCGGGACAAAAATGACGACCGGGACACAGGGAATATAAATGACGACCGGGACACAGCGACATAACTACAAAGGGGACACCGGGGTGCACAGGGGGATATATAAATGACGATGGCGACTCAGGGAATGGTCGATTAGCAATCACCATCAACAAAGCTCAAGGGCAATCATTAGAATCATGAGGTATAGATCTGAATACGGATTGTTTTCCCATTGACCATTATATGTTGCATGTTCAAGAGTCGGTAAACCTGACAATCTATTTATATGCACAGACAATGGGACAGCAAAGAATGTTGTATATTCGCAAGTTTTACGTAGTTAAAAACATATATATATATAATATATATATATATATATATATATCTATCTATATTCACAGGTGGGACATAGGGACACAATTACAATGGCGCGTAACTAATATGGCGCGTAACCACTTACGCGCGCGGGGGGGCTTGGGGGTTTGCGCGAAGCGCCCCCACCAACTAGGTGTTGGGGTGGCGCTAAGTTGTCTGTCTGTCTGTCTGTGGATCAGGTGACGTCATGTTTCTGTGTCGGCTGACGTCATGAAACTAGTTGTCAGGTGACGTCATGTTTCTGTGTCGGCTGACGTCATGAAATTAGTTGTCGTCATTTTTGCTTTGACGGTGACGTCATTCAAGATATATAAGACATATGTTCACGTAGAAATCTATTAGTGTTTAAGTTTACAATGACTGATGAACTTACCATGGCAAAAGCCGATGAAGATGCTCAAAGAGTCTATGCCAAAAAACTTGCTGCTGATAGAGAAAGTCAGAAAAGAAAGCGTGCCGAGGAACTACCAGCTCAACGCGAAAGCAGACTTGCTGCTAAAAGAGAAAGTGAAAAAAGAAGGCGTGCCGAGGAATCAAAAGAACAGCAGGGAAACAGGCTTGAGGCTGATAGAGAAAGAAAGAACAGAAAGCGTGCCGAGGAATCAAAAGAACAGCAAGGAAACAGGCTTGAGGCTGATAGAGAAAGAAAGAACAGAAAACGTGCCGAGGAATCAAAAGAACAGCAAGGAAACAGGCTTGAGGCTGATAGAGAAAGAAAGAACAGAAAGCGTGCCGAGGAACTACCAGAGCAACGCGGAAGCAGGCTTGCTGCTGATAGAGAAAGTAAGAAAAGAAAGCGTGCCGAGGAATCAGAGCAACCTGAAAGCTATCGCCTGGTATTCAGGTACAACCCAGTCGATGATTATAGCTTGAGTAGATGTGTTCAAATCGGGACAATGTCTAAAATTTGTCCCTATTGCAAGGCCTTGAAATTCAATGGTGAAACAATGGGAATGTGTTGCGCCTCAGGAAAAGTTAAACTTCCTCTATTGGCTGCACCACCATAGCCATTGAAGACTTTCCTTACTGGAACTACGTCAGAATCTAAGCGTTTTTTGTCAAAAATCAGAAAATACAACTCATGTTTCCAAATGACGTCGTTTGGAGCCCAAATCGAAAATCCAGATCAATTTATGTCTACTTTCAAAGTAAAAGGGCAAATTTATCATAGAGCAGGGTCCCTTCTACCATTCTCAGGCGAGAATCATAAATTTTACAATTGTACTTCATCGGTGATAGAAATTCTGAATTGAATGCACGTTGCAAAATTTCTCCCAACGTTGAAAGGACAATCGTTTCCCAATTGCAACATCTTTTCCACGAAAATAATAATTTAGTGCGTCTGTTCAAAACAGCCATCGATTTGATGCCTACTGATACGCATAAAATTGTTATTTCTGCTGACAAAACGCCTCCTGGCCAACATGTGCGTAGTTACAATGCTCCGACTATCGACGAAGTGGCAATCGTTATGGTCGGCGATCAGTTTTTACCTCGAGATATTATTCTTCATAAGCGAAACGCTCAGTTGTTAAGAATTGCTGAAACTCATCGATGCTACGATGCCCTACAATATCCTATCATTTTTTGGGATGGAGCCGACGGCTATCACTTTAATATTAAATTGATGAATCCAGCCACTAACAAAGAAATGAATAAGAAATGCAGTGCAATGCATTATTATTCCTATAGACTAATGATTCGGCAGGATGAAGAAAATTATATTTTAAAATGTCGTGAATTGTTTCACCAATTCGTCGTGGATATGTATGCTAAAATTGAATCAGAACGTTTGCTATATATCCGCCTGAATCAGACCAAGCTCCGCTCTGAACAATACATTCATTTGCGAGATGCAGTTATAAATGACGGTAATACCACAAACGTTGGAAGATTAATAATTTTACCTTCGTCATATGCTGGCAGTCCCCGTCATATGCATGAATATGCTCAAGATGCTATTGCGTATGTTCGTCTCTATGGTCGTCCAGATTTATTTATTACATTTACATGTAATCAATCTTGGGACGAGATACTGCAGCTTTTACTTCAAGGACAATCGGCGGTTCATAGGCATGACATTACGGCACGTGTCTTCCGGCAAAAGTTGAAATCACTGATAAACTACCTTGTAAAACATGAAGTGTTTGGGTCAGTGCGATGCTGGATGTACTCAGTGGAATGGCAAAAACGAGGTTTGCCACACGCACATATACTAATCTGGCTACATAAAAAAAAATTACTTCGAACGAAATTGATGATGTGATTTCCGCTGAAATACCTGATAAAAATGTCGATAAGGGGTTACATGACATTATTGTAAAAAATATGATACATGGACCTTGCGGATCACTGAACGAAAATTCACCATGCATGGCCAAAGGAAGGTGCACAAAGCAATATCCTCGACTTTTAGTATCAAACACAATTACTGGCAATGATGGTTACCCACAATATAGAAGAAGATCTACTGAAGATGGCGGTAAAACAGCAATAATAAAGAAGCGTAACGGTACCACCATCGAAGTAGATAACCAGTGGGTTGTTCCATATTCCCCATTATTATCAAAAACATTTAATGCACACATAAACGTTGAATACTGTAACTCCGTAAAGGCAATCAAATACATATGTAAATACGTCAACAAAGGCAGTGACATGGCAGTTTTTGGCTTGCAGCCCGAAATCAAAGATTTCGATGAAATCGTAGAATATCAGGCTGGAAGATACATAAGCAGTAATGAAGCTGTTTGGCGAATTCTTTCATTTCCGAAACATGAACGTAGTCCAGCTGTTGTTCACTTAGCGGTACATTTACAGAATGGTCAACGTGTTTATTTCACGGAAACCAACGTGCAACAAAGAGTCCTGAATCCAACGGATACAACATTAACAGCTTTTTTTTTCGCTTTGCAAAAATGATTCTTTTGCAAAAAAACTGCTGTATACTGAAGTGCCTTCGTATTACACGTGGAATACTAAAAATAAAGTATTTGAACGTCGAAAACATGGTAAGTCAGTCGACGGCCAACCTACCATCTTCAAAGATACCAAGATAGGAAGACTCTACACCGTTCACCCCAATCAACATGAATGCTTCTTTCTACGCCTGCTTTTGGTGAATGTACCCGGTCCGACATCCTTTGAGTATTTGAGGACTGTAAATGGTACTATACATGACACTTACCGTAGTGCATGCCAAGCTCTGAATTATTGGAGAATGACCAACACTGGGATAACTGCATCAATGAAGCGTGCGAAACGTCAACCCCAAGTCAAATTCGTGCATTGTTTGGCATCATTTTAACAACTTGCTCTCCATCAGCTCCTACAGAGTTATGGGAAAAATATAAGTCAAAAATGTCCGAAGATATACTCCATCGAAAACAGTTAGAGACGTCAGATATGACTTTTGATTTTACATCAGAAATTTATAACTACACTTTAGTTGTTATAGAAGATTTGTGCGTAAGTATGGCAAACAAACCTCTTCAGCATTTGGGAATGCCTTCACCTAACCGTATCGCTGCTGTTTCGACATGTGTAGAATTGGATCGTGAACAAAGTTACAGTAGGAGTGATCTATTGTCGTATGTACAAAATAACATTTCCAAGTTAACGTCGGAACAAAAAGACATTTATGATACGATAATGCATTGTGTCGATAACAACGTTGGAGAAATTTTCTTTTTGGATGCGCCAGGAGGTACTGGTAAAACGTTTGTGATAAAACTGATTCTGCATCAATTTGATCAAAAAATGATATAGCGTTGGCAATTGCGTCGTCCGGAATAGCCGCAACATTGCTGCCTGGTGGAAGAACTGCTCATTTCGCTTTGAAATTGCCTCTGAACTTGCATTCTACAGAAACTCCCACGTGCAATATTTCCAAATCATCTGGGATGGGTAAAGTATTGCAGCAATGCAAACTTATCATTTGGGATGAGTGCACAATGGCACACAAAAAATCGCTCGAGGCTCTGGATCAATGCTTGAAAGATTTGCGAGGGAAATCGAAACCCTTTGGCAGCACCTTAATATTGCTTGCGGGAGATTTCAGGCAAACATTACCTATAATACCTAGATCAACTCCTGCAGACGAAATGAATGCTTGCCTGAAAAATTCTAATTTATGGGCACACGTAAAAACATTAAAATTAACTACAAATATGCGTGTCCGATTGCAAAACGATGACTCTGGTCAAACATTTTCAGATCAATTGCTGGCAATGGGAAACGGAAAGCTCCCAGTAG